>NC_142814.1:29600886-29710886 GCF_049724085.1 Artemia sp. Qi Xiang Cuo | reverse complement strand
AATTTGATGCTTTGCAGAATTTTCAACAAGTTTCCCATCTGACCGCTCCCAGTAGCAAACAGCTTCAGGAAAGGCTTCAACATAACATTCAAGAAGTCCAAGGCTTCCACTAACAATGCCTATCATCTGATTCTGAATACGAATAAGAGGAGGAACTAAAAAATAAAAAAAACAAAAACAAAAACAAAGATAAAATTAAAATTTCTACATCATGTTATGATTCAAGTTTAATTCAAGATCCAGAGAATTCAAGATGGGATTTATTTTGCACATTTTCAAAATTTCGGCAAGTGGATTATTTTCTAGAAAGAAAGTGCACAGCATGATTCATTTTAGCCTCATAGTCTTGTGTTTAATATGCCTCAGTGGTCTACAGCCTTAAGATCCATAATTAATGTTTATTAAAAACAGAGAAATCGTGGTCAATCTGTAAGATCCTGTTGTACAAGAAACACTTTTCACGAAACACAAATAGACTTTTCTTTATTCAGCACAAATGCAGCTATGACAGCTTAGATTTTGCTTATTTACGGAAGCAAAATATGATTCTCAAGTTTTTCTTCCTAAAGGTACTCATTTAAGGAATTATCGAGAACACAAAAGAGCTTTCATATCTCAACAAGGATCTCACAACACCAAAATTAGCTGAGCATTAAATTCATGCAAGATTTGTAGCATAAGGAGTAAAGCTACAGTACGCCGCAGCTTAACAACTTGCCATTCTTGGATTTTAAACTTTGTTTGAGATAGCCCGCTAAGTCCAAGAACATAAACCAAAGTATCATGGTTGTAGCAACAGCTTCTACCTAGTAAAGAGCGAGCCACGACCCACAGTAACAGAAAGTTTAACTCGTGTTTTGAAGAAAAAACTGTCTAGCAAGGAAAAATAACGATTCTAAGCTGATTGAGGAATGGTAACTATTATTCTAGTTAAAATTGATAGCAAAAGGTTGATGTGAGATTAAGTTAGCGGGATTTTAGAAAAAAAAGCCTGAAACTCCCTCCCTTCGAAAAAAATGGTGGTGTAAATAACAGGAAATTGTGCCATTGGAATGACCCTGGTCAGAAACCCTGCATGGGAGAATTGCCATACCCACCTAGAGGAAGAAGGAAATCCAATTTTTGCATGGGTATTACTGCCGTGTTTCTTTTTTTTTGTCTTATTTTTCGGGGGGGGGGGGACGATACCGAACCAGTGGCCATAAAATTTCGGGAGAGGGTTCATTTGAAAAAGTTCATAATATTTAGTATCCTTTTCAAGTAGCAAAAGAAATCATGCAGCAGGAAAGTGGAATTTTCTTCCATTTTGTGCCAGAAAATCTGAAGTTGGGTTTAAAGAGGGCCTGCTGGAAATGCTGGAGAATGAAAACTTGAAGATTACCAATCGATTTTTCATAGTTTAAAATCATAAAATGGTGGGTTTAAGCCCCCCCCCCCTCTTGAAAAATGAGTTTAAATTTTTTTGTATAGTTAGCACGCATTTCCTTATTGATTTATAATTTTTTTTTCTGCCCGGGCTTGCAGGCTACCTTAAGGTCACAGAACAGTTTAGTAGCTCATTTAAAAGTTGCATCTATCTAAGCGTATCTTATAAACTTTTCTTAATAAATCAATCATAAAATGCCAAGTGACTCCAACAATGGCACTCTTCGACGCTATTTGTGTAGTAGAAAGACTGAAAGTGTAATAAGGGTGCCATTGTAATATCAATAGTCGTAAACTCTTGATAGGAGATTTACAATCTCTGTATTTTCCCCTTCCAGCTCCTCTAACAAGTGAAAACTGAAAATTCGTTTTAAAAAAGAACGCCCAATGAAAAAAATGTCATTTTTAATTTTAATTTTCATAAAAATAATGGAATTTATCATATGTAAATTTTCAAAGATATGGAGACAACATAGCCGTCGGACTCTTTATTTATGTGACGAAGTGGTGCGCATTTTATGGGAACGTTTATCAGAGGTATGAAGTAAAAACCTAAATTTAGCCTCCTATTGGAAAAAACTCCTTTTGACTTCTTCAGTTTCATCGCCTAAATTAAATAGAGATCATTTTAAGATTTATTGTGCATACTAAAAAAACCGAAAACGACTGAAAATTCATCTAAAAAGAATAAGTTTATTTTCTCCCGACTATTTTTTGAATTTTCTGCTCCTAAGAGAATATGCTGTTCTTGAGGGCTGGTTTTGTGTTCCCGGTAAAGTCCAAGTTTTCAGAATTCTACATACATTGGAGATTATCATCAGTTTGTAATATATCTTGCGTAGTCTGTGTAACGAAAATTTTGTTTGTTTGAAATTCCGACTTCGCCCTTTACTTCCGTAAGAAAGCCTTCCATAAATTATAAATCATTAAGGGCGTACCATTTCTTATTCAATTTACAACCGGATTTTGTGTTCCACAAGGTCCCCCCTTTTGTGAAACCCCGTCAACAACGGCCAAAACTACTGTGTTTTAAGCTAGCCCAGTGACCAACAATATCACACACAAGTATAAATAAGAATTTGAAAATCAAACAGTTCGTGGTAACGAACTGTAAGTGAGGAGAGACCCGGGTCAATAGTAACCAAAACTCAAAAAACAGAATTTTGATACCAATACATACATCAAAAGAATCAGATTTTAATGCTAAGTTCAAATATATAAGTTTCATAGGGTTTAGTCCCACTTATCAAAAGTTACGCGCCTGAGAAAATTTGGCTGATTTTCGAAAAAAGGGGGAAAGATTCCCTAAAAGTTATAGAACCTTAATGAAAATCACACCATCATATTCAGCGTATCAGAGAACCTTACTGCGGAGGTTTCAAGCTACTATATACAAAAATGTAGAATTTTGCATTTTTTGCCAGAAGAAAGATCATGGATGCATGTTTATTTGTTTGTTTTTTCCCCCAGGGGTGATCATACGGACCCAGTGGTCCTAGAATATTGTAGGAGGGCTCATTGGGACGAAAATTAAAAGTTCTAGTGCTCTTTTTAAGGGACCACAAAAAATGGAGGGCAACTAGGCCCCCTCCCACGCTCATTTTTTTCTCGAAGTCATCCGATCAAAATTATGAGATTTTGTTCATCATGGTCGAAAATATGATAACTATGTCTTTCAGGATGACTTTATCCACCGAATTCCCCGGGGGGAGGGCTGAAAGTTGTGAATTTTACCCAATGTTAACATATAGCATTGGTTATTGGGAAGTATACAGACGTTTTCAGAGAGGATTTTTTCTGGTAGTAGGGGGGGGAGAGTTGGTCGGGGGTTATGTGGGAGGATCTTACCACGAAGGAATTTTTCATGGGAGAAGGGACATTGCTATGAAGGGGGTGCTGGATTTCCCAGCATTATTTATATAAAGATCAGAAATTATATTTATAAAAAAAACGTGTTATTTAACTTAAAGTATGGAGGAACATCAAAACTTAAAACGACAGAAAACATTACTTATAAGATTGGGTTTATCCCCTGGTCAATACCTCGCTCCTTAATCCAAAGATTTTTTAGTACTTTTATAAGAGCTATTTATTCTAATTAACGGCATTTGTGATTAAGAGGTCATTTTTAAAGAATTGGAACTAAATTCGAACTTTAGCTTAAAAAGCAAGGTATTGACTAGGGGGCGAACCCTCTAATAAACGTATTAAAAATATAAGAATATAGAGTTTCGTTACGTAAGTTAATTCGTAAGTTATGTATATTTATTACTAATAAAAACATTAGTAAATAAAATTTAACAGGTATTAAGAGTGCCATTTAACGAAATAAATGTAAAATTCATATTGAAATTTTGTTTTAATTATTCATGTACGGTGAGCCAAAATCAAAACCTGCATTAATTCAAAAACGTTCAAAAATTAAATAAAATAACAAGTTTTTTTAACTGAAAGTAAGGAACGACGTTAAAACTTAAAATGAACAGAAATTACTCCGTATATGAAAGGGGCTGTCCCCTCCTCAACGCCTCACTCTTTACGCGTAAGTTTGACTTTCTAAAAACGATTTTTTATTTTTAAAAAATTAAAAAATTTAGCGTAAAGAGCGAGGCGTTGAGGAGGGGACAGCCCCTTTCATATACGGAATAATTTCTGTTCGTTTTAAGTTTTAACGTCGTTCCTTACTTTCAGTTATTATTTTTTTTTTATTTAATCTCGAACATAAATTCATCCTTAAACGGCACAGAACACAAAGAGAATAAAATTGAAAAATGAAACTTACAGTGAACTTCAATGATGAAGTTTTTAAAAGCAGGTGGAGGAATGCCATTGTCTGCTATGCATGTATATGTTCCCATATGTTCCCTATTTATTCGTGTTATGTTCATAGTATGGCCAGTTACATCACTCGCTGAAATGCCCCCAAAAAAAGAAAGTTGAATAAAAAGTAGTAATTGAATTCTCGAGAATTAAACTCTTTGATAAAAATTTTTTGTAGCAATATCCCCCCTCCCGCTAATTCCGAATCACATAATAACAATGCCACTTAAATTCCATTAAGGCCCCAAACTATTATTAAACAAAATCTCGTTGAAGAAAGTTTTAATTTAAGCCATTTATATAGTTTTCAGTAAAGCATAAATTAAAATATAGCCTTTTGAGCAGATTGTAGGGGCTCGAAGCTGTCCTCATACACGGTATTTTACGTTCATATTAAGTTTAGTTTAATTTATTTTAAGATTTCAACGAAACGAATAGGAGTTTCAATAGGGATAAGTCCTATATTAGACAGTGAAAAAACAAATACAAAAATTCTGAATATTTCAAAGACACAATCGGTCTTCATCATCAGCAGAAATACTTAAGTTCTATAATTAACCAAACTATATTTATACAGAAAAAAATGTAACAACTTCCGGATCACTGAATGTTACCGGTCCATTGGCTTAAAAATTTCATTGACTGGGTTCATTCAATATCTTGAGTTCCTTAATCTTGCTAAAAAAAACGATTTTAAGTTAATTTTTACTTGTTTTAAGTTTCGTTTCTTCATTCACGGTCATTTTTTCTAATTTTATATTAACATCTTATATTTCTGCTCGATTAAAGTTTTAAATTTGCTCATTACTTTTCACGGAAAAAATCATCAAAACCAAACTAAACAATTTTTCCGTGCATAACGATAGCTTATCTTGTTTATTTAGTGAAACCTACGGATATGAATGAATTGAAGACAGTTTTTATTCAAAATCGATTCCAAGTCATGCGAAACTATGCTTAGTAATACAAAAATGTAGCATAAAATCTAGCCAACATTTGCCTTCAATATTCCTTCTTTAGTATTTGTCACGCAAAATGACTTTTTATTTCTGGGGCTATAAAGAGATGCTCTCATTGCATTGATAGTTAAACACTTTAAAAACTTTACCAGATTATATTGTAAGAGTACTCACTTTATTTTTTGGGGCTTTAAAAAGATGCTCTCATTGCATTGGTTGGCAAACAGTTTAAAAACTTTTAACAGATTATATTGTAAGAGTAGTGAGAGTTTCATAGTATCTAATAGAAGTATTAACGAAAGTAGAGAGATAGAGTTCCAGTGGTGGCGGTATTTCCTAGCATAAAGTTTGACTCTACCATATACAGAAAAATGTATAAGAAAATTATCTTACTGCATCTACTTGGTAGTTCCATAAGACCCAGCCAACCAATAATTTGAGGAGAATTTTTCTGTGATGCCATACAATGGAAAGAGTTTCCCCAGAGTACTTTAATAATCAAAGTCATCTGAATTTCGGATGCTCCTAATAAAGCATGTGTTTTTTTTTTTCGTTTTTATTCCTGAAGTCTTTAAGCAGGCACTTATGTCACGTTATAGAGATTGCATCATCGTTAGTAAGATAGTTTTACTAAAAGGGGCAAATTTTATAAGTAAATGTAAATATATCCTGTTTCATTTCACAATCATTTGTTTTTCCTTCGTTCCTCACAAAAGAGTATACGCTATGTTTTTTTGTTTGCCTGTCGTCTAACAGGCTCTTTGGCAGGAAATCTTTTTTAAATTATAAAGCGTTCACTCCATGTGACGAACAATATCCTTGTTGTTGTATTATGGACCAACTACACTACAGTTAGACCCCGGTGCCGCGCCGGCGGATCGACTGAACGCCACCGCCAAGAGGCTCGGTGGAACGCCGCCGAAGTGTCGCAACGCCACCGGCAAAGTCGGCAGTGTTCGGTTAAATTTAAATAATTTTTGCGGCAACTCTTTATTGCGTCAACTTCAAAGTCGGAGCTTTTCCTTCTCGTGTGGTTTAGTATTTCGATCTCCCTGATTAGAAATCAAGCAGGGCTTGCACTATCCACGAATTTTCGGGTATTTCCCCGAAAATCTATGCGTCACCCCGAACAAATTGGGTCCCCGATTCCCCGAAAATCAAGCAATCACGGTGGCACCCCTAGCGATTTATCACCAGTGACTTTCCCTGCCAAATATTACTTTGCATACCATAGTTCTTCACTACACTCTTGTTCATTATTTTTCGTCTCTTTTGTTACTTTGCATAAAAACAAGATAGATGCAATATGCAATTGCAAATATTGCAATATACACAGTTCTTCATATGTTAACAAAAAAAGTATCGTCTTAATGAAATGAGTTTAAATCATTTCAAATGCAGTTTCCCAATGGCTATTTCTTACATCATTCGTAGTCAATAGAATTATAGAACGCATTCACTACTATAGAGCTTCAGCCTTCAGTTGGATTTTAAAATTGACAGCCGACAAATTGTTTCTACAGCTGAATTGTAAATTTGCAGATTTTTTTGATTTTTTTTGCTGTTTTTAGATAAGATTTTCTTAATATTTAATGTTCAATTGTTGAACGCCTGATAAAAAATACAATCTTCTTTCTGAAACATTTCTACCCTTCCCCCCCCCCCCAAAAAAAACCCTTCTTTTGAGACAAAATTTAGCTATAGACTAAGCTATCTACAAGGTTGGGGAATTAAAGATTGAACCGGAAGTTACCCCAAAAATATGATACATAAATAAATTGTAAATTATTGTCTATAGGGGGGGGGGGATAGGGGGCTATCATTTTAAAATGATAATTCCTCATTTTTTTTATTGAAAGCAGGGATGCCAAAAAGATAATTATTTTTTTCATTTAAAGTGGAGACAGAAGAAAATGATATCAAATTCCCTGGGAACCCATTGAAATATTTTGATAGACCCAGGGCCCCCCATTAGGACTTGTTCATTGTCTTGGGTATTTTGCGATTTCTCATAGGCTACTGGCCTAATTTGGATTTTGTGTGTGCTCCCTTTTAATTAGATTCTTTGGATCTTATTGAATGCCACGGCGAATCTGTGACTCAGTTTTCCAATAATTTGAGGTATATCTGAATAAGTTCGACATTTTTGTTGTTGTCTTTGTACCCCTTTACTCATACACTCAATTTTTTTTTTCAAGGAATACTAAGCTGTTTAACGTTATTTTACGTGTTAGCTTGAAACATATAGTGACCTAGTTAATTATTAAGTAAATTATTTTTCTAATGAAAGCTGAGACGGTATCCTATGAAGGTGGTATCAAGGGGGGGGGGTAGGAAGGTATTACATTTAAATGAAAAGATCTCGAAATTTCTTTATTCAAAGCAGGAATCCCAAAAAGTTAATTTTTTTCAATCTAAAGTCGAGACGGCATCCTATCAAAGTGGTATCCAGAGGGGGTGGGGATAGGGAACTACCATATTCATATGATAACACCTCGATTTTTTTTTTGGAAAGCAGGGGTGCCAATAAGTTAATTACTTTGTTTTATTTAAAGCAGAGACGGTATCATATCAAGCTGGTATCCAGAGGGGGGGGGGAATATGGATTTATTAGATTTAAATGATGAGACCTTGATTTTTTTTTAATTAAAAGCGGGTGTTACAAAAAGTTGAAAACTTGATATAAGTTAACAAAATTTTCGTGAGTCATACTTGATAAAACCATTGTATAGTTTTACTCCCCAAAGGAAAAGGAACATACGCGTCCAAATCGTTTTTTTTCTTAATGATGAAACGGGTTTACTTTGAAAACATTCATTCATAAGTACCAGGCAGATTCACACTAAAACGAATTGGTGTAAAGAAAGCGATATCGACATCTCTACCAACCGTTGCGCTCGAGTGACAATAGCGCCTTTAGCCCAGTGCCCAAGTTACATTAAAAGGTCATGTCATAATAAAAGCTTTCAATTTGGGAGGTTAAAGAAGGAGTCTTTGACAGTCTCATGACCTCAGGGTACTAGATGTTGCAACGTTCTTACGTATCTACAGTGGTTTAAAAAATTCGATCACCCCACAAATGATGAACCAAAATATAAACAAACATAACAAATGTAGCATTTGGAATATTATAACACTTTTTTAAAGCTTTGAAGAAAAGCAAAAAAGGCTAAATACCCCTAACTACGCTTGAAAGCTATTTTAAAAAGAAACTCTTTGGAGATTTCCATGGAAATGACCATAGCAGAAGCTTTGACCCTGGTGGGGATCAAAGAGGAGTCTTTGAGTATTTTGACCCAAGGTGACTTATTGTTGCGACTTTCTTAAATTTGATAATTTTTGTGAGCATTTGGAAATCAAAGTTTAAACTCAATAACTGATACTAAGTGTGCTAACATTTTGCCTGGATTAAAAGTTACGAACTAGGATGAAAATCTCAACATCTTCCTGGAGCTCCTTCAGTCTGCATATTATTTCATTTAATTACATTTAAAACGGATGAGCTTTTCTTTTTTTTACCTAAGAAATCAAACCCAATAAACCATTAAGTGTTTTTTGTTTCATTGTAATTGAAGTGTTCTCATATGAATGTTCATCATGTATTTTTCAATTTGATAAATTTACTCCTTTTAGATGCAGTTTATAATTTAACTGATATTAGGTATTCATCATTTTGTAATTTGGTATGAATCCCCAAAAGAAAAAAATGAATAATATCCAAAAGAGCAGCCAAAAGCAATAAAAAAGCAGCAGTTCAGCTTTAGCCTACATGACATATATTCTATAAAGAAGCCAAAAAAACTTTAAAATCAATTTTTTAAAAATTGTTATTAAAAACCAGTGGCTTTTTAGGAATCAAAAAGAGCAAAAAAAAAAAAACAATCAGTATAAAAGTCACCCATTTCAACTGTTTTAAAGGTGACAAAACAGATATAGGCAAAGGGCATTATGAAAAAATTAAGCTTCTAAGTTCAAAGTTATATTAAAAGTTTTTACCCAGATAGCTATCGAATTTTGTGATACGGCATTTGAAGTTTTGTATGCTGTAATGCTCGATGAAAAAAGCTACTAATTTTGATAATTATTTATGTTAAGAATACATAGCTAATAGATACTTCAATTACTCGTATTATGCAAGGGTTCTGAAACGCCACAGCCATTTCGTTTCTACCAGATTTCTACTTCTCTTGATGAGTACCGAAGAAGAACAGTTTCCAGCCAGCGACTTGTGAATTTTTGAGTTCATGAATAGGCTCGCATCTGTTGTAAATTTAAGCTGTGATTTGAGAAAGACTGATGAAAACATGCGGTCAACATTGATCGCGCCGGTGGCGCGCCGCCACATCTTACCGGCGGCGCGGCGGGGCGCGCTATTTTTGGCCCCGCCACTGCCGGTCTTCCCTCATTGGCTTGGCGCCTGGGTCTAACTACTGTCGTAGACCTTTTTTTTTGACTAGCGATTTGTAATTCAAACAGAGTGCATCCAAGGTTGCTAGAAAACCAGTTTACGTATTGCAAGGATTAAGGATCGGCGTGTAGTTTTTTATTGTAGCAATTTATTGAGAAACAGACGAATGCAGGCACGTCAATAAATAAAAAAGGTAGTAACAAGGTAACAGTTTTCCAATTTCTTAAGATGCCCGGAGGACTTGAAATTAGAGGACTGGCATAACCAAAATTCAAAATTTAGCTGATATTAGCTATTTATGAGTTTATAATTTGGAATGAATCCCCAAAAGAAAAAATGAATAATATCCAAAAGAGCAGCCAAAACAAATAAAAAAAGCGGAAGTTCAGCCTTAGCCTACTTGACATATATTCTATAAAGAAGCAAAAAAAATCTTTAAAATTATTTTTTTAAATTGTTATTAAAAACCAGTCTTTAATACAAGGAAGGCTTTTTAGGAATTCAAAAAAGCAAAAAAAACAATCAATATCAAAGTCGCCCATTTCAACTGTTTCAAAGGTGACAATACAGACATTGGCAAATATTGGGATATTTGAGATATTGGCAAAAGGCATTATGAAAAAATTAAGCTTCTAGTTAAAACTTATATTCAAAGTTTTTACCCAGATAACTGACGAATTTTGTGATACGGTATTTGAAGTTTTGTATGCAGTAATTCGCGATGAAAAAAAACTACTAATTTTGATAATTATTTATCTTAAGAGTACTTAGCTAATAGATACTTCTACTATTATGGCAGGGTTCTGAAACGTAACAGCCATTTCGTTTCTACCAAATTTCTACTGTTCTTGATGAATAACGAAGAAGACCAGTTTCCAGCCAGCGACTTGTTAAGTTTTGAACTCATGAATAGGCTCAAATCTGTTATAAATTTAAGCTGTGATTTGAGAAAGACTGATGAAAACATTAATGTTTGCGGTCAACATTGATCGCGCCTGCAGCGCGCCGCTGACATCTTACCGGCGGCGCGGCGGCAGCGCACTGTTTTTGGCCCCACCGCCGCCGGCCTTCCCTTATCGGCAGGGCGTCGGGGTCTATATATGGCCACTACAAAATTACAGAAGAATAGCGAGGTATCTGGAAAAAAAAATCCCAGTATAAAGTGAATATGATGTTTCATTTAAGTTGTTTTTTGCAAGTGTTAAAGCGTTTTTTTTTCAATGACCGTTTTCCCAAGTATCAATAATTATTATTAAGTTAATTTAGTGTTTCATTTAAGTGTTTTATGATGATCGCTGATCAAAGTTTATGTTATTTGTGCCTTTCATTTATGTCATTTTACTGTGTTCATGGCCGTATATTTGGCTTCAAAATACACTTATTTATCTATCTATCTTATATGGAGAATAATTGTAAAAACACATTATGCATGCAGGCCCGCTATACTTTACACCCCCCCCTAATGTGCAAATCTATAGCCCAAATTTATTTCTAAAGTAACGAAGAGATTAATGAAAAAACGGTGTGTTCTCGAATTTTGCACAACGTAAACTTGAGTGAGTGACGCATAATACACAAGTACCAAAATTCCGACCCCTTACGGAAATAAAAAAAAATTCAAATAATATTCTTATTTTCCACGGGGGGGGGGGTATTTTCCGGGGGTATTTTCAGAGGAAGGGGGTATTTTCTGGGGTATTTTCAGAGGGAAGGGGGTATTTTCGGGCATATTTCGCGGGGGGGTATTTTCTGAGGGTAGGTACCTTCCGCGGGGTATTTTCCGGTGGGGGTGGGGGTGGTATTTTCTGGGGGAGGGGTATTTTCCGGGGCTATTTTCCGGGGGGGGTAATCGAATGGGGGTAAACGCATAGAACAAACGTTATGGAATAAGGGAACTAGACTCATAGTTCTACCTAATTGGGAACTGTTTCCGACGGAAGGCAGATGTGGTTTTTAAAATCACTTGTCAGAAGTTTAATTACTAGAAGAACAAGTGAAATTAAGATAAGCTTCAGCAAAAGTTTTTGTTGTTTGTGCTCAGTTCTGCCTCTGTGAGAGAGAGGCTACATTGCTGCCATCGCCAACCATCAGACTTTGGTTAAAATTGGCATATATCAGAAGCCAGGACTTTAATTGGACATTCAGGTGGCTTGCATCTCATCTGTGACTTATGAAGCATTCACTTTTAGAGGGGTTCACTTTTTATTTTATTGGTCAAAGTTTTGGCAACACTTCGTGGGTTCATGGTGCCAAAGGTGTAAATTTGGTTTATTTTGTGATGAAGTAGACTCATAATGTAGCATTTCCCGTTCTAAAGACTAGGCAATTAAGTACACTTCTTAGGACCTTTTTATAAAAAAAAACCTTGCTGCTTCTTCTAATGTGGTGAAAGATTTTACTAAAATATTCAAAGGAGTGCAAAACGTGGAGAAAATGTCACGAGTTCCACCTTCAGAGTCAGCCTATTAACGATCATGGGTAGCGCCATAGCGCTGCCTAAGTAAAGAACGATGTGGGCACAATGTTTTATTTATTTTTCGTCCAGACACTCCGTAACGAAGGAGTTGTCGTAGAAACTTCGAAAAGGGCTCATTCGATTGGAAATTGGAGTGGCTAGTGCCCCTTTTAATAGTCAAAAGTGATTGGAGGGCAACAAGCCCCCCCCCCCACACCCATCATTCCCCCAAACACATCCAATCAAAATTTTGAGATAGCCATTTTGTTCAGCGTAGTTGATTTCTAGATAGAAAAAAATGTTTCTGAGGAGGAAACTCCCCCACAGCCCTTGGGGAAAGGGTTTAAGTTATGCCCTGAGGGCATATAAGAACGATGTTGGCGCAATGTATCATTATTTTTCCTTTAGAGCAGGGCACTTCGTATCCAAGAAGTTGTCGTAGAACCTTCGAAAAGGGCTCATTCAATTGGAAATTGGAGTGGCTTGTGCCCTTTTTAATAGTCGAAAATGATTGGAAGGTACCAAACACCCCTTCCACGCCCACCATTTCCCGAAACACATCCAATCAAAATTCTGAGATAGCCATTTTGTTCAGCGTAGTTGATTTCCACATAGAAATTATGTACTTGAGGAAGACACTCCCCCACAGCCTTCAGGGCAAGGGTTGTAAATTATGCCCTGGGGGCATATAAGGTTTTTATTGAAAGCGTTGTCGTAGAAACTTCAAAAAAGGCTAATTCGATTAGAAATTCAAAGGGCTAATGCCCTTTTTAATTGTCAAAAGTGATTGGAGGGCAACTAGCCCCCCCCCCCACGCCCATCATTCCCCAAAATACTTCCAATCAAAATTTTGAGATGACCATTTTGTTCAGCGTAGTTGATTTCCAGATAGAAAATATGTACTTGAGGAAGACACTCCCCCACAGCCTTCAGGGCAAGGGTTGTAAATTATGCCCTGGGGGCATATAAGGTTTTTATTGAAGGCGTTGTCGTAGAAACTTCAAAAAAGGCTAATTCGGTTAGAAATCCAAAGGGATAGCCCTTTTTAATAATCAAAAGTTATTGGAGGGCAACTAGCCCCCCCCCACGCTCTTTATTTCTCAAAATACATCCAGATCAAAAGTTCTAGATAGCCGTTTTGTTCATTGTTGTTGATATCTAAAAAGAAAATATATTTATTAGGACGATACTCACCCAAAACACCTGGGGCAAGGGTTTTAAGTTATGCCTTGAGGGCATATAAGAACGATGTTGGCACGATGTATCATTTATTTTTTTCCTTTAGAGCAGGACACTTCGTATCGAAGAAGTTGTCGTAGAAGCTTCGAAAAGGGCTCATTCAATTGGAAATTGGAGTGACTTGTGCCCTTTTTAATATTCGAAAGTGATTGGAAGGTAAGTAAAACCTCTTCCACGCCCACCATTTCCCGAAACACATCTAATAAAAATTTTAAGATAGCCATTTTGTTCAGCGTAGTTGATTTCGAGATAGAAAATATCTTTTTATGCCTGGGGTTATATAAGTTTTTTTATAGATGGTGTTGTCGTAGAAACTTCAAAAAAGGCTCATTCGGTTGGAAATTCAAAGGACTAATGCCCTTTTTAATAGTCGAAACTGATTGGAGGGCAACAAGCCCCCCCATGCCCCTCATTACCCCAAACACATCCAATCAAAATTGTGAACTAGCCAATTGGTTCGGCGTAGTTGTTTTCCACATAGATAATATATTTTTCACGAGGACACTCATCCACAACACTCGGGGCAAGGGTTTTAATTTATGTCCCGAGGGCATATAAGAACGATGTTGGCACAATGTATCATTTATTATTTTTTTCCCTTTAGACCAGGACACTTCGCATCAAATAAGTTGTCGTAGAAGCTTCGAAAAGGGCTCATTCAATTGGAATTTGGAGTGGCCTGTGCCCTTTTTAATAGTCGAAAGTAATTGGAAGGTAACTAACACCCCTTCCACGCCCACCATTTCCCGAAACATATCTAATCAAAATTTTGAGATAGCCATTTTGTTCAGCGGAGTTGATTTCCAGATAGAAAATATCTTTTAATGCCCTGGGGTTATACGTATAAGCTTTTTATAGATGGTGTTGTCGTAGAAACTTCAAAAAAGGCTAATTCGATTGGAAATTCAAAGGTCTAGTGACCTTTTACTAGTCGAAAGTGATTGGAGGGTAACTAGCGCCCTCCCCCACGCCCATTATTCCCCGAAACACATCCAATCAAAAGTTTGAGATAGCCATTTTGTTCAGCGTAGTTGATTTCCAGATAGATATTATGTTTCTGAGGAGGATACTCACCCACGGCCCTCAGGGCAAGGGTTGTAAGTTATGCCCTGGGGGCATATAAAGTTTTTATAGAAGGCGTTGTCGTAGAAACTTCAAAAAGGCTCATTCAATTGGAAATTCAAAGGTCTAGTGCCCTTTTTAATAGTCGAAAGTGATTAGAGGGCAACTAACCCCCCTCTCACACCCACCTTTTTCTCAAAATTTTTAGAGATAGCCATTTTATTCAACATAGTTTTAAGTTCTGTAAATTAGGTCTTTGAGGATGACAGCCCCCCTCACAGCCCTGAGGACAAGGGTTGTAAGTTATGCCCTGGGGGCACATAAAATTTTTATAGAACGCGTAGTCCTAGAAACTTCAAAAAGGGCTCATTCGATTAGAAATTGAAATGGCTAGTGCCCTTTTTAATAGTCAAAAGTAATTGGAAGGCAACTAACACCGCTTCCACGCCCACCATTTTCCCAAACACATCCGATCAAAATTTTGAGATAGCCATTTTGTTCCAGGCAGTTACAGTTCAGGAAACTAAACCTTTGAGCAGGACACTCCCCCCACAGTCATCAGGGCAAGGGTTATAAGTTATGCCCTGGGGGCACATAAGTTTTTATTGAAATCTTTGTCGTAGAAATTTGAAAAAGGGCTCATTCGATTGGAAATTCAAAGGTCTAATGCCCTTTTGAAAAAGGTGAAGTTGGGTAATGAAAAGATGGATCAGGTGGACAGCTTCACTTACCTTGGTAATATTATTAGTAAAGATGGTGGGAGCAGTGACGACGTTAAAAGTAGAATAGCGAAGGCTCAGGGTGTTTTTTCACAGTTAAAAAAAGTTTGGAAGAATAGGAAGATAAGTCTGCAAACCAAGATTAGAATATTAGAAGCTACAGTGATGGCAGTGATCAAATATGGCTCTGAAGCATGGGAGCTCCAAAAAGCGGATGAAGATTTGTAAGATGTTTTCCAGAGAAATTGCTTAAGGATTGTTCTGGGTACCCGGCTGACTGACCTTATTCCAAACAATAGGTTATACGAAAAATGTTGTTCAATATTGCTCTTTAGAGCTATAATGAAAGAAAGGTTGAGATGGCTAGGGCACGTTGTGTAAATAAAGGGTGAGAGACTTCCGAAGATTATCCTTTTTGACAAACCATGTAGGGCTAAACGGAAGGCAGACAGTCCACCTCCGGGGTGGAAAGAAGTCATAAAGAAAGATTTAAATTAAATAGAAACTTCATGGGAGGGTGTAAAAAGGGATGCTTTTAATAGATTGGGATGGAGGAGGAGCGTGCGTAGCTGTGTTGGCCTCAGGCGGCTTGGTGCTGCAGTGAGTTGTTAGTAATAGTAGCAGTAGTAGTATTAGTGCCCTTTTTAATAGTCGAAAGTGATTTGAGGACAGCTAGCCCCCCTCTCTCGCCCACCTTTTCCCCAAATACAGCCAATCAAAATTTTTCGACAGCCATTTTGTTCCGTGTTGTGGATTTTCACATAGAAATTATGTTTTTGAGGAGGATACTCCCCCACAGCCCTCAGGGCAAGGGTTGTTAGTTATGCCCTTGGGGCATATAAGGTTTTTAAAGAACGCGTCATCGTAGAAAATTCAAAAAGGGCTCATTCGATTGGAAATTGGAATGGCTAGTGCCCTTTTAATAGTTGAACGTGATTGGAAAGCAACTAACACCCTTTCCACGCCCACCATGTCCCCAGACATATCCAATTAAAAGTTTGATATAGCCATTTTGTTCCACGCAGTTTAAAGTTCAGGAAATTATACCTTTGAGCAGGAAACTCTCCCCGCCACAATCTTCAGGGCAAGGGTTATCAGTTATACCCTGGGGCATATAAGGATTTATTGAAATCTATGCCGTAGAAACTTGAAAACGGGCTCATTCAATTGGAAATTCAAAGGGCTTGTGCCTTTTTTAATAGTTGAAAGTGATTTGAGGGCAATTAACCCCCCACTGACGCCCACCTATTCCCCAAATACATCCAATCAAAATTTGTAGATAGCCATTTTATTCAACGTAGTGGAAAGTTTTGGAAATTGGGTCTTTAAGGATGACAACCCATCCCTCCCAGAACCCTCAGGGTAAGGATTGTAAGTCATGCCCTGGGAGCTTATAAGGTTTTTATAGAAAGCGTTGTTGCAAAAACATCAAAAAGGGCTCAATCAATTTAAATTTCAAAGGGCTATTAACCTTTTAATAATCGAAAGTGGTTGAAGGCCAACTACAGGGTTCGGACAAGTCGGTTCGTTTCAAATTATATGCTCTGTCCTATTTTTATAGGATTTCCAGGACCCAAATATAGGCCAAATATAGGATTCAGAAGTCCTCAGGTTCAGATCTGTAGTAGATGTCGGGGGAGGCCTGGTCACATAAATTCGTCATTGCCCGATTTTCTAAATTTTTTTTTTTCAAATACAAACTGTACAAATAGTAAAAAACAGTAAAAAATCAGATACACAAACTATGCCAATCACTGACTGATACAGGTAAAATACTTGAAACCACTCTTGCTACTTCTTGGGTATCAATTTCGATATGAGGTAAGTTTTTCTCTTTGCAAGAGACTGCTCAATTCTCGAGATTCCATCATCCGCTCTCTTTCACTTGTTCTGGACTTCACAGCTCCTTCGGGCAAAGAAACAGCTAGGGCAATGTCTATGGAACTCATGGACTCGGCAGGCTTCTTCATTCTGTCGGTCACTCCCTGAAGTAGAGTATCTGCTACTGTTCTCTTTTCTTGATCTGATGCTCTAAGTTTTTTCCTGTTGCTTTCCAGGTCTTCTATTTCTGTCTTTTTGTCATGAACCTCCAGCAACTTCCTCTTGTTGTCCTCTTCGAAAGCTGCTTTCTCCTTCTCGGATGGCTCTTCATTTTTCTTTTCCTCCAGATATTGTTGATACCAAGACCATGCGGAACGTGCAAGATTCAACAGCTCTTTTGTAATAACAAACAGTTCTGGTTTTCCAGAATCTTGGTAAGTTCCGGGTACTTGCTGTCCCGCACTCATTCACCAGACCAAAATAAAGGCTCCAGAAATGATCGATCCAAGTAATGTCCTCACGGGGTCCAGTTTCCGTCCGCAAAAGCAGCCACTCAGCCTGGGCGACATCTGAGCTTTTTCCAATCGCAATCTTGCGTACCACAACCGCTGTGTCGGCAATGCATCTTGAATGCTTAATGTTGATCAGACCCAAATAGTGCAAAGCCTCTAAAAACCATCCTTATCCAGAAGACATTTGTTCAAAATATGAGAAAACCCGCAATAAAATATTTTGGCATATTGACTTGTGCTTTCACTGGTGCTTTATCACCAAAAGCTCGTTCCACATTTTCTGAAACTCTGAGCTTTTCTGCAAAATTTTCAGCAAGGTTCAACATTTCTGGTGAGAAATTTTCAGTCTCGGTCATTAAATCTGGAGTAAAGACCCGCCCGCAAAGTGTCACAACTAGTCTTTTGATCTTTGAGTGCAGAACATGAATGAGAGGTTCTTCTTTCTGGAACAGTTGGGTGAAACCCATGAACAGTTCTGCTCAGGCTAGGACAAACTCGAGTTGGACCTTCATCGTCTTATTTTTGATATAAGCCACAATCTTCAGAAATTTGGGAGTGGGCAGAAGATTCTTCAGTTTTTTCTCTCTCGGCACGAAGTTCAGGAAGTACTCTAAGATTGCCGGCCACTGCTGCATGGTTCTAGCTATGCACATCCAATCGTCAGCAGGTGGCTTGGGACATGCTTCATGAAAGCATTCTCTGGCACCCCCACTTTCTTTTGGCACTTTCGATAGTCTTCACAACGTGCAGGACAGCCGGTAAAAAAATGAATGCACAAGAATAACAAAGTTGGAACTTTCTTCTCCGAACACCTGAAGACCATTCAAGACAGCGTTATGGATTATATGAATGTTGCAAGTACCAATCTTCAACATTCCCTTTCCCGTCACTTTCTTTTTTTTCGGCATTGAACCTGTTCCAAACGCTTTTGTTGCCGTTTGGTCCGTCACCTCCAAGCGTGATCAGTTTTTCAAGTGGCAGCAGATTCTGCTCAATGGCTGACATAATCTTCCTATACAGGTCATCACTTGTCGCGTGGCCCATAAAACTTGTGCATAAATGTCTGCTCTGGATTCCGTTTCCGAATGAGGATCAATATCGAACACATATCTGTAAATCTTTCATACCAGCGTTGTTGGTTGTCCCGTCATATTCTAGTACAAAATATGACTGAATGTCCTTCCCAAGAATTTTCATACAGTACGGATGCAGCGCATCGGTGATCAGATACGTGAGTTTCTTCACACATAGGGACATTCTATCGGGGATCTTACCGGGGAACATCGCATGGAGGGTTTCAACAATATGGTATGAAGAGTTAGCAGACATGGAACTCTATACCGTCTGAAGAGTCCATATTAACTCAGCTTTATAAGCGGCATCACGCTCACAAAACATGTTTGTACCAACTAATGGTTCATCCTTGGTTGTTTCGTCAACTTGAGATTGTCCCATCAGGTGAAGCTGTAGTGGATGTAGTTGAGCAGTAAGTGCGGCTTTGCGCTCTGCAGATCGCACGTGTTGGTTTAGCCGAGCAACCAAAGCTGTGCAACCAAGATTTTTCAAGCAGAGTTTGCAAAAGAACGAGTACTGGTCGTTCCCAGTCTTACATCATTCGTCAATCTTTCTACCGCTGCAATCCGTCTTAGCAAGCCATGAACTATTAAACTTGGTAGGCCCCATACTTAATTACCAAGCATCACCTGCAAAATAGCATCCCGCGATTAAAAGGCCATAAAAAGAAAGATGTGGATATTTCCGAAACTGGGCCGTATTTGCATCAGCCTTTTATAGCGTTCGTTCAGCCAGAAAACGCATAGGTGGGAAGAAAGAACTCCAGGCTCATTAAGCAGAGACTGCTAGCCTATATACTGATCTTTACTCATTTCGGACAGGCCCAACATGACACACAACAAAACATAGGCTACTAAGTCCACAAAAAAGCATAGCCCAGGCAGAAGCAGCTTACTAAGCCCAACAGAAAGTATTAGTTAAGTTCAAACAGCTCAACAGTTGTAATTAATTATCAATCTACACCGAAAGACAGCACAGTTTACAAGCAGAGTCAAAAGCAAACGAAAGCACATCTTGACTTACTTAACGAGCAGTCAAAATTGCAAATCATGAGCAATGTTCTTAGTGCTCTTGAGCCAAAAATATAGGAATAATAGGATTTTAGCCAAAATATAGGCATTTTATAGGAGTGCATTAAAATATAGGAATTTATTGGAAATTTATAGGCGAGTCCGAACCCTGCAACTAGCCCCCCTTTCATGCCCACCATTTCCCCAAGCAAATCCAATCAAAATTTCAAGATATCCATTTTGTTCAACGTAGTCGATAGTTCTGGAAATTAGGTCTTTTAGGATGATAACCCCATCAGAGCCCTCAGTGCAAGGGTTGTAAGTTATGATCTGGGGGCATATAAGGTTTTTAATGATAGAATTGTCGTAAAAACTTCAAAAGGGGATCATTCAATTGGAAATTGAGAGGGCTAGTGCCCTTTTTAATAGCTGAAAGTGATTGGAGGGTAACCAAACCTCAGTCTCACGCCCAACATTCCCCCATACACATCAAATCAAAATTTTCAGATAACCATTTTGTTCAACGTAGTAGAAAGTTCTGGAAATTAGGTCTTTGAGGATGACAACCCCCCCCCCAGCCGTCAGGACAATGGTTGTAAGTTGTGCCCTGGGGGCATATAAGGCTTTTATTGAAAGCGTTGACGCAGAAACTTCAGAAGGGCTCATTCAATTGGAAATTGAAAGGGCCTTTTTTAATAATTGAAAGTGATTGGAGAAAGACTAACGCCCCTCTTATAACTACCATTTTCCCAGACCCATCCAATCACAATTTTTAGATAGCCATTTTGTTTAACGTAGTTGAAAGTTCTGGAAATTAGGTCTTAGAGGATGACAACCACCCTCACAGCCCTTGGGGTAAGGGTTGTAATTTATGCCCTGGGGGCATATAAGGTGCTTATAGGAAGTGTTGTCCTAGAAACTCAAAAAGGGCTCATTCGATTGGAGATCGAAAGGCCTAGTGCCCTTTTTAATAGTCAAAAGTGATTGGAAGGCTTGACATTTTCCATAGGCAGCGCGCTAGCGCTGCCTAAGTAAAGAATGATGTGGGCACAATGTGTTTTTTTTCTCTCCATACCCGGGCACTTCGTATCGAAGGAGTTGTCGTAGAAACTTCGAAACGGGCTCATTCGATTGGAAATTGGAGTGGCTAGTGCTCTTTTTAATAGTCGAAAGTGATTAGAGGGCGACTAGCCCACCCCCCACGCCCGTCATTCCCCCAAACACATCCAATCAAAATTTTGAGATAGCCATTTTGTTCAGCGTAGTTGATTTCCAGATAGAAAATATCTCTTTGGGGAGGACACTCCCCCACAACATTCAGGGAAAAGGTTTTAAGTTATGCCCTGAGGGCATATAAGATCTATGTTGACAATGTACAGTTTATTATTTTCTTTTCTTTAAAGCAGGGCACTTTATATAGGGTTCGTCGCAGAGACTTCAAATGGAGCTCATTCGATTAGAAATAGAGAGTTCTAGTGCTCTTTTTAATAGTCGAAAGTAATTGGAGGGCAACTACCCCCCCCCCTCACGCCAATGATTCCCCCAAACACATCAAATCGAAATATTGATATAGCCATTTTGTTCAGCGTAGTTGATTTGCAGGTAGAAAATGTGTTTTTGAGGAGGACACTCCCCCACAACCCTCAGGGCAAGAGTTTTCAGCTATGCCCTGGGGGCATATAAGGTTTTATTGAAGGCGTTGTCGTAGAAACTTCGAAAAAGGCTTATTCGATTGGAAATTCAAAGGTCTAGTGCCCTTTTTAATAGTCAAAAGTGATTGGAGGGCAACTAGCCCCCCCCCCCACGCCAATCATTCCCCCAAACCCACCCAATCAAAATTTTTAGGAAGCCATTTTGTTCAGCGTAGTTGATTTCCAGATAGAAAATATGTTTTTGAGGATGTCACTCCCCCACAACCCTCAAGGGCAAGAATTTTAACTTAAGCCCTGGGGGCATATAAGGCTTTTTATAGAAGGCGTTGTCGTAGAAACTTCAAAACAGGCTCATTCGATTGGGAATTCAAGGGGCTAGTGCCATTTTTAATAGTTGAAAGTGATTGGAAATTAGGTCTTTTAGGATGATAACCCCATCAGAGCCCTCAGTGCAAGGGTTGTAAGTTATGATCTGGGGGCATATAAGGTTTTTAATGATAGAATTGTCGTAAAAACTTCAAAAGGGGATCATTCAATTGGAAATTGAGAGGGCTAGTGCCCTTTTTAATAGCTGAAAGTGATTGGAGGGTAACCAAACCTCAGTCTCACGCCCAACATTCCCCCATACACATCGAATCAACATTTTCATATAGCCATTTTGTTCAAGGTGGTTAAAAGTTCTGGAAATTAGGTCTTTGAGGATGACAACCCCCTCCCCAGCCCTAAGGACGAGTCTTGTAAATTATCCCCTGAGGGTATATACGGTTTTTCTTGAAAGTATTGTCATTGAAATTTCAAAAGGCTCATTCGATTGGAAATTGAAAGGGCCTTTTTTAATAATTGAAAGTGATTGGAGAAAGACTAACGCCCCTCTTATAACTACCATTTTCCCAGACCCATCCAATCACAATTTTTAGATAGTCATTTTGATTAACGTAGTTGGAAGTTCTGGTAATTAAGCCTTTTAGGATGAAAACCACCTTCACAGCCCTTAGGGTAAAGGTTGTAATTTATGCCCTGGGGGCATATAAGGTGTTTATAGAAAGTGTTATCGTAGAAACTCAAAAAGGGCTCATTCGATTGGAAATTGAAAGGCCTAGCGCCCTTTTTAATAGTCGAAGGTGACTGGAAGGCTTGACATCTTCATAGGCAGCGCGCTAGCGCTGCCTAAGTAAAGAACGATGTGGGCACAATGTGTTTTTTTTCTCTCCATACCCGGGCACTTAGTATCGAAGGAGTTGTCGTAAAAACTTCGAAAAGGGCTCATTCGCTTAGAAATTGGAGTGGCTAGTGCCCTTTTTAATAGTCAAAAGGGATTAGAGGGCAACTAGCCCCCCCCCCACGCCCATCATTCCCCCAAACACATCCAATCAAAATTTTGAGATAGCCATTTTGTTCAGCGTAGTTGATTTCCAGATAGAAAATATCTCTTTGGGGAGGACACTCCCCCACAACATTCAGGGAAAAGGTTTTAAGTTATGCCCTGAGGGCACATAAGATCAATGTTGACAATGTACAGTTTATTATTTTCTTTTCTTTAAAGCAGGGCACTTCATGTAGAAGAGTTCGTCGTAGAGACTTCAAAAGGGGCTCATTCGATTAGAAATAGAGTGTTCTAGTGCCCTTTTTAATAGTCGAAAGTGATTGGAGGGCAACTAGCCCCCCCCCCCCTCATGCCAATCATTCCCCCAAACACATCAAATCGAAATTTTGAGATAGCCATTTTGTTCAGCGTAGTTGATTTGCAGGTAGAAAATGTGTTTTTGAGGAGGACACTCCCCCACAACCCTCAGGGAAAAAGTTTTCAGCTATGCCCTGGGGGCATATAAGGTTTTATAGAAGGCGTTGTCGTAGAAACTTCAAAACAGGCTCATTCGATTCGAAATTCAAAGGGCTATTGCCCTTTTTAACAGTTGAAAGTGATTTGAGGGCAACTCGCGCCCCCCCCCCACGCCCATCATTCCCCCAAACACATCCAATCAAAATTATGAGGTAGCCATTTTGTTCAGCGTAACTGATTTCCAGATAGAAAATATGTTTTTGAGGAGGACACTCCCCCACAACCCTCAGGGCAAGGGTTTTAAGTTATGCCCTGGGGGCATGTAAGGCTTTTTATAGAAGGCCTTGTCGTAGCAACTTCAAGAAAGGCTGATTCGATTGGAAATTCAAAGGGATAGTGCCATTTTTAATAGTCGAAAGTGATAGGAGGGCAAGTAGCCCCCCCCCCCCACACCCATCATTTCCCCAAAAACATCCAATGAAAATTTTGAGATAGGCCTTTTGTCATCGTAGCTGATTTCCAGATAGAAAATATCTTTTTGAGGAGGACACTCCCATACAACCCTCGGGGCAAGGGTTTTAAGTTATGCCCTTGGGGCAAATAAGGTTTTTATAGAAGGCGTTGCCGTATAAACTTCAAAACAGACTCGTTCGATGGGAAATTCAAAGGGCGTTTTCCCTTTTTAATAGTCGAAAGTTATTGGAGGGCAACTAGCCCCCCCCCACGCCCATCGTTCCCCCAAACACATCCAATCAAAATTGTGAGATAGCCATTTTGTTCAGCGTAGCAGATTTCAAGATAGAAAATATTTTTTTGAGGAGGACACTCCCCTGCAACCCTCAGGGCAAAGGTTTTAAGTTACGCCCTGGGGACGTATAAGGTTTTTATAGAAGGCGTTGTCGAAGAAACTTCAAAACAGGCTCATTCAATTGGAAATTCAAAGGGCTAGTGCCCTTTTTGAAAGTCGAAAGGGATTGGAGGGCAACTAGCCCCCCTCCCCACGCCCATCATTCACCCAAACACATCCAATCAAAATTTTGAGATAGGACTTTTGTCAGCGTAGCTGATTTCCAGATAGGAAATATCTTTTCGAGGAGGACACTCCCATACAACCCTCGGGGCAAGGGTTTTAAGTTATGCCCTTGGGGCATATAAGGTTTTATAGAAGGCGTTGCCGTATAAACTTCAAAACAGGCTCATTCGTTTCGAAATTCAAAGGGCGTGTGCCCTTTTTTATAGTCGAAAGTGATTGGAGGGCAACTAGCCCCCCCCCCCGCTCATCATTCCACCAAACACATCCAACCCAAATTTTGAGATAGCCATTTTGTTCAGCGTAGTTGATTTCCAAATAGGAAATATGTTTTTGAGGAGGACACTCCCCCACAACCCTCAGCGCAAGGGTTTTAAGTTACGCCCTGGGGACATATAAGGTTTTTATAGAAGGCGTTAGAAACTTCAAAAAAGGCTCATTCGATGGGAAATTCAAAGGGCTAGTGCCCTTTGTAATTGTCGAAAGGGATTGGAGGGCAACTAGCCCCCCCCCACGCCCATCAGTCCCCCAAACACATCCAATCAAAATTTTGAGATAGCCATTTTGTTCGGCGTAGTTGATTTTCAGATAGAAAATATGTTTTTGAGGAGGACACTCCCCCACAGCCCCCAGGGCAAAGGTTATAAGTTATGCCCTGGGGGCGTATAAGGTTTTTATGGAAGGGTTTGTCGTAGAAACTTAAAAACAGGCTCATTCGATTGGGAATTCAAAGGGCTAATGCCCTTTTTAATAGTTGAAAGTGATTGGAGGGCAACTATGCCCCCACGCCCATCATTCCCCCAAACACATCAATAAGAATTTTGAGATAGCCATTTTGTTCAGCGTAGGCTAGTTGATTTCCGGATAGAAGATATATTTTGTAGGAGGACACTCCCCCAGAGGACACTTCCCCACAACCATCAGGGCAAGGGTTTTAAGTTATGCCCTGGGGGCATATAAGGATTTATAAGAACGCGATGTCGTAGAAACTTCGAAACAGGCTCATTCGATTGGAAATTCAAAGGACTAGTTCCCTTCTTAAAAGTAGAAAGTGATTGGAGTGGAACTAGCCCCTCCCTCACACCCATCATTCCCGCAAATACATCTAATCAAAATTTTGATATAGCCATTTTGTTCAGCGTAGTTGATTTACAGACAGAAAATGTTACTTAGAGGAGGACCCTTCTCAATAACCATCAGGGTAAGGATTTTAACTTATGTTCTGTGGTATACGAAGTTTTTATATAAATCGTTGTCGTATAAACTTTAGATGTGGCTAATTGTATTAGAAATTAATTGGGAAAGGACCTTTTTTATCATTCGACACTATGTGATGGGAACCTATCCCCCTCCCACGTTCATCCTTAATCCACAAACAACCCAAAAAAAAGATGACAAAACCATTTTTTTTAACAGAGTCTGGTGTATTTCCATATAGAAAATAAGTTTTTGAGAAGGACACTCCCCCACAACCCTCAGGGCAAGGGTTTTAAGTTATGCCCTGGCCGCATATAAGGTTTTTATAGAAGGCGTTGTCATAGATACTTCAAAAAAAGGCTAATTCGATTGGAAATTCAAAGGCTAGTGCCCTTTTTAACAGTCGAAAGTGATTAGTAATATTTTTTGTTGTTGTTTTTGTTTAGACTAGGGCACTTGTATCGAAGGAGTTGTCGTGGGAACTTCGAAAGTGGCTCATTCGATTGAAAATAGAAAGGGTTGATGCCCTTTTTAATAGTCGAAAGTGATTGGAGGGCGACTAATGCCCCTTCCACTCCCACCCTCCCATTGGCCCAATATGTTTAAAAACTAAATGTTGCCTTAAGATTAAATCAAAATGCATTGTGATAATGTTAATTCCCAGTAAGGAATCTCAGCAGTATCCAAAAAACGACTGGGGGTTTTATGTTCAAACTTTCGGGGATACTTCAGCTCTTAAGATTTAACAAAATGAATATAGTTTAAGTGCATCAAAGCTATCAAAGAGAATAAACATATTTGGTGTTGAATGGTACCAAGTTTTCCATTTAATGCCAACTCGAGCAAGTTTGAAACTAATTTAAACAGTACTATTTGTGTCCACAGGTTTAAAATGGTGTATGTTGTTAAAAATTACTGGACTTTTTTCTCCAGCACGAAAATAGCATGTCAAACTATAAAGTCTGAAAAAATAAAAAGATTTAAATAGATATTTTCATTTTCGATGAACAGACTACTTCAATATAAAACGAACTGAGATTGACTAAAAATAATTTTTCCACAAAAATAAGTTTTTCAAACAAAAGTAAAGAACTCCATTAAACAAAAAATGAGCAAAAATAAAATTAAATAATCTACCAAGCGCAGAAATTACAATAAATAATCGAGTCAACTCAAAACGAGCAGAAATTAACATAAGTTGGGCGCAAAATCCCTATGCCTTCCCAAGGCCAGAACAAAATTTGCACTTTACTGAAAAAATACAAATGAATGTGCATTGTCAGTTTAATATACATATACTGATATTTAGTAATCAAAATGTTAAAATTATTTGATTTATTAAAGTTATAAAAGTAAAAACATTTATACTTATTTCAGTAAAGTGCAAATTATGTTCTGGCCTTGGGAAGGCATAGGGGTTTTGAGCCCAACTTATGTTAATTTCTGCTCGTTTTGAGTTTGACTCTGTTATTTATTAAAATTTCTGTTCGTTTTGGGTTTCATTTATTTATCGATGCTGATTTGTGGTAGTTTCACGCTTGGTAGATTATTTGATTTTATTTTTGCTCATTTTTTCTTTAATGGAGTTCTTTACTTTTCTTTGAAAAACTTATTTTGTGGAAAACGTTTTTTTTTAAGTAATTATAGTAAAGATCGATATGGGTATAATGTAGTATTTTTTTGTTGTTGTTGTTGTTTAGACCAGGGCACTTTGTATCGAAGGAGTTGTCGTAGGAACTTCGATAAGGGCTCATTCAATTGAAAATAGAAAGGCTGGTGCCCTTTTTAATAGTCGAAAGTGATTGGAGGGAAAATTCCCTTCCCACGCCCAACCTCCCATTTGACTTTATTTATAAAAACTAAATGTTGCCATAAGATTAAATTAAAATGTACTGTGCTAATGCTAATTTTCAATAAGGCATTTCAGCAGTATCCCAAGAACGACTGAGGGTATTATGTTCAAACTTTCGGGGCTGCTTCTGCTCTTAAAATTTAACCAAATCGAAATAGCTTAAGTTTATCCAAGCTATCAAAGAAAGTAAACAGATTTTTTTGCAAATGGTATGAAGTTTTCCATTTCATGTCAACTAGAGGAGGTATGAAACTAAATTAAACACTACTATTTGTGTCCAGATTTTTAAGAGGCTGTATGTTGTTAAAATTGGCTGAAAAGTTTTCACCAGCATACAAATAGCAGGCCAAACTATAAATTCTTAAAAAACGAAAAGATTTAAAGTATTATTTTTTTTTCTCATAAAAGACTATGTCAATATAAAATGAACAGAAATTAATTTAAAAAACTTTTTCCCAAAAATATTTTTTTCAAAGAAAATTAAAAAACTAGATTAAATCAAAAATTAGCAAAAATTATATAAGAAAATCTACGAAGCGCGGAACTAGCACAAATCAGCACCGGTAAATACATAAAATCAAAAACGAACAGAGAGTACAATAATTAACGGAATCAAACTCAAAACGAGCAGAACTTAACATAAGTAGGGCTCAAAACCCCTATGCCTTCCCAAGGCCAGAACCTAATTTGCACTTTACTGAAAAAAATACAAATGAATATGCATTGTCAGTTTAATATACATATACTGATATTTAGCAATCAAAATGTTAATAATATTTGATGTATTAAAGTTATGAAAGTAAAAACATTTATACTTTTTTCAGTAAAGTGCAAATTATGTTCTGGCCTTGGGAAGGCATAGGGGTTTTGAGCCCAACTTATGTTAATTTCTGCTCGTTTTGAGTTTGAATCGGTTATTTATTAAAATTTCTGTTCGTTTTGTGTTTCATTTATTTATCGATGCTGATTTGTGGTAGTTTCATGCTTCGTAGATTATTTGATTTTATTTTTGCTAATTTTTTGTTTAATGGAACTCTTTACTTTTCTTTGAAAAACTTATTTTGTGGAAAATGTTTTTTTAATTAATCCAAAGAAAAAAACAACATTAAACCGTTTTGTCTTTGATACTGCGCTAGGAAACCATTCAATTTGTATTTTCGACTTTCAATAGGATTGTGATTAACTGGATTATGGATAACAACATTGCGAACATTGGATCGCTTAACTTAAATGGATGACCGCAAGTATATTTTCGTAAAAAGAGATCGAAACTTCTTTTTAGACAACAATAATAAAACGAAATGGATGAAGATAGACCGACAGAATAAAAACCACCTGGACTTTGAATGGATCGCATGGAAATTATTTTGAAAGATGTTAAACGAAGCAAATAAGAAAAATTGTGGCCAATAACTTTCCATGCTTAGCATTAAAAAGTGGTTTATTGTGCTTAGAAAGTAGTTCTATTACTATATGTTTGATAGCAGCAATAATTTTTACCCCGGAATATTTTAAAGGAATATAACTGATGCGGATGTGGATGCTAATAACTGATGCGGATCTTCAACAATAGAGTTTTTGTTTTGGACAGACAAATGGAGTAGTACCATACATGAATTAGCATTTGAGATGTGCCCGTCAACGGAGAATACTTTATGTTCATATTTATTAATATAGATGTATGAGTTAAGTGTTGAGTTTTGATTTTTTGAAAAATTACTTAAATAAACATACCAAATCCTTATTGTTGCAAACTTTTCCCGCTCAGAAACCTTCACATATATCATTTTTAATACAGGTTTTTACGTCAGTGTTTCTTATTTTTGATATCTCCATTCTTCTCCCTTTTGTCTTTCAGAATAAGTTTATTCTGAAAACTAGCTGTTTTATTTTCGTTTGTGCTGCTTTGGAAGGAAGCCTTTTCATAATGGAACAAGGGCATATTAAGATGAATTGAATAGCACCAACCCCTGCGGTATAAGAATAGTGGCCCCCTAGGAGAATATTAGTAAAAAGTGTATCAATGTTGCATCTAAAAAGCTGAAATAATTCTTCTCTAATAAATTCATCAAGTTCGATTATGTGGTTTCAACTCATAAGATATTTAGGGGGAGGGGCAAGAATTTGTACCTATTTCTAATAGAAAGATGAAAAAAGGGTATTTTTGAAAATACGGGGGCAATGCATATATTTTAGTTATTTTAAATTGAAGTGTAAGGAAAGGTAATTTTCAAAACCTAGTGGGAAAAAATTACCCCCCCCCCAATTGGGACCCCAGGTTCAATTGTGCTCTAAAATTCATCCAAAGTAACCTTTTAGTTTACAGAAATGGATAGCACTTTGCTGTTACTGAAAATGAAATCCTTTCCCTTACTAGAGGATTGGGAGGAACTTGTGACCTGCCACTTTCTTCAAGCCCCAAAAGTCGGCCCAAAGTAAATAAACATGCAAAACCCCTGAGGCCAGTGCGAAAATTTCCTACGAAGAGTATCTTAGGCATTAAAATAAAAGTTCAAAATAGGGATAAAATCCTTTTTAATAGACAGTGTATAGAAAATTCACAAAAAATACCAGATATTTCGGTTACATATACAGTGACCTTCATCACTGGTACAACCGAGTTTTACAACTGATGACGTACACTGTCTATTAAAAAGGATTTTATCCCTATTTTGAACTTTTATTTTATCGTCATGGAAAGGCAGTGTGGTCTCCGAAATTATCTACATCTTAGGCATATTCTCAAAGACAGTTTCATAAATCTTCTTTTGCATACCACCAATGGACCTAATTCTGCCTCCAGCCTTTTATCACCTTGATAAAAAAGATTATTACCTAAAAGGGGAGGTGACTATCGTCTATGACCATTAATGTTAGGAAGAAATAATCCTTTTCCCTCCTAGAAAACGGTTTAGGGATCAGTTGTCAATGTTGGAGAAATAAGAAAAAGTGACCCCTTTAATGATGATATTAGAATAAATTGGCATTTTTTTTAGTTAAAAAAATTTAATTTTCTAAAATTGAATGTACATTAACCATGGGAACACGATAAAAAAAAAATTACGGTACCAGTTCCTATTTCTAAGTAGCGTCAGGGCATCTCAGAATTGCCATGTACAAAATAGTACGGCTTTAAAATAGTTTTTGCAACCTTACACAGAAAATTCTGCCCAAAATTGATTTTCGAAAAAAAACAAAAAAAAAAAACGCTTCGTTCAAGAGTAACAGGCATTTGAAACTTAACAACGGGTTGAACAAGGCGCAGTTTAGCTAAAGTTGAAATCTTTTCGAGTTTTGACTGAGATATTATATATGAATCAAGTATTATATGCAAGCTTACTTAATTTTTTACAGAGAAGCATCATGCGATATATTCTTACCATCTTAAATTGTTCAGATGCCCCGTAACCATCTTGGAAAGGGCTTTAACTTCCGATAAAATTATTTTAATCCCTGCTTTTTCGCAAAGCCACCAAAAGTTCCCCAAAATAAATATTTCAAGCGTTCACACTTTAAAAGTAATTAAAGTGTTTGTCTATAATCTTTTTGTGACAGTTATGATGCTAGTTGTAATGGATTTAAAACACATGACGGATCTAAATGATGAACGGAAATAGGGGCCCCAAATGTCTTTGGAGCTGTTTTGGTGATCCCAAAACTCAATACCTAAACTATTAGGGAAATTTTTGATTTTCATCATTAATTCGTCAGCTAAAAGGCGAATGTACCACCTGATGCACCTTTTAAAACTGTTTAAAACTATACTAATCAATGCTTTCTCAAACCTGTCCCAGTCCATCTTCTAATGGGGCTAGATATAGTCCTATGTTATAAACAAATCTTTGCTTGATTTATATCGTTTTTTCTTTTGGCATTCTTTTGGCTTCATTTGGCATTCTGAGATAACTGTCGACGAGAAACAAACACAGACAATAATGCAAACCCACACAACGATGGGAGAAGGGACTATTTGTAAATGTAAAAATTGGTATATTTGGAAAAAGTGCAAAAAGCCACATTGATTGATATGTCCATCTTTTAGCTGGCAAATCAGTAGGGAAAACCGAAAATTTACCAAATATTGTTATATGAATGCTCCCATTTAACATATACCATTTTTTATGCTTTTTTTCTACAAAATCATATTTCTGAAACATGATGGAAGAAAATTTCTAAGAATAAAACTGCACCTTATTTTTCTCAATTATTTTTTTTTCAAGTCAGAAGAAGACATTCCACTTAACAGTTAACATATCTAAGTTGAGTGCTTACTTTGCCACGATCCCATTGGTATTAAACTGCCATCTGTTTTTGTCCATGCAACCTCTGGGTGAGGAGACCCACTTGTAGCACATCGTAGTCTTAAATTGTCTCCTTCTTGTATTATTATAGGCCTTGACTTATTTTTTTCTGCTCCTATATAAAGAATTGGTTTAAAATTAAACATTACATTTTTTTTTTTACCACAAAATACAAAATAAATTCAAAATAAATTAAAACCAACTTTTATTAGAAAAATTTTGATAAAATTTTGGTAGCAAAATAGTAAAAATACCCTTAAAAACTATTGTAGCCTGAGGAACAGTTTTCCTTGGGTGTTAACTGTGAGCCTAATCGATTAGTTGAATCATAATTGATACTATGGCCTATGATCTAAATTCCAAAAATTAGGAAAGCCCTTATCACTCTCCAAAACATGCTATCTTTAGACCACTACAACTAAATTAAACAATAATTTCCTCCAATTTTATCAAGAACAAAGGGTTATGAGCCAACAGTTTTCTTCTTACTTTCTTTCAATCTCTCCTTCCTTTTATGTTTTCCTCTTTACATTAATCCCTTAATCTCTCTCTCTCTCTCTCTCTCTCTCTTTCTCTTTCTCTCTCTCTCTCTCTCTCTCTCTCTCTCTCTCTCTCTCTCTCTTTCTATCTATCTATCTTGTTTTCCTGTTAATTTTCAATACTGGCCTCCTCGACTTCGTATCTTGGATTTCGCATGGAAGCTAACTTGCTCCATGAACAAATAAAAAAGAAACGTCCAAATACGATTATTCGTATCATGAATAATACCGGGAGACCAAGCTTAGCAGAGGCTTGCACTTATATTCAACACTTAAGCAATTTCAAAATTTACGTACAGTATCTAACATCTACTATCTAGTCCACTTTACAGAAACAATAAGTTATGAACTTGATCTTATAGCAGTAGACTAAAGAATATCCGAAGTAGATTAGGCTATTTGTTTAAAATATAGTGATACATCTAAAAAAATGAATTCCTAAAAGTTACGATATTTAAAAGTGTCCAATGCCAAAAATAAAAAATAAAAAAGTATTTAAAATATATTTCATATTCAGAAAAGTGCAATCGACATTCTTTCAAACTGTTTGTGGTAACGAATTGTAAGTAATGAGTGATGCGGCTAATAGTAACAGAAACTCTGAGAAGCAGAGTCTTGATAACAAAAGATATATAAAAAGAATCGAATTTTGATGCTTATTCAAAATATGTAAAATTTATCAAATTTAATGGTACCCATTAAAAGTAACGAGCCTGAGAAAATCTGCCTAGTTTTTGAAAAAGAGGGGAAACATCCCCCAAAAGATCAAGTGATCTTAATGAAAATTACTCCATCAGATTTGGCATATCAGAGAACCATACTTTAGAGGTTTCAAGCTCATATGTACAAAAATATGGAATTTTGCATTTTTTGCCAGAAGAAAGATCACGGATGCGTGTTGATTTTTTTTTCCCCCAGGGGTGATCATATCGAACCAGTGATCCTAGGAGATCGGAAGAGGGCTCATATGATCAGAAATCAGAAGTTCTAGTCCCCTTTTTAAGTGACCAAAAGTATTGGAGGGCACCTAGCCCCCCCCCCGCGCTCATTTTTTCCCCAAAGTCACCCGATCAAAGTTTTGAGACAACCATTTTTTTTCGGCATAGTCGAAAAATCTAATAACTATGTCTTTGAGGATGATTAGACCCCCACAGCCCCCGGGTAAGGGATGCAAGCCACTATCTTTACCCATTGTTTACATATAGTATTGGTTATTGGGAAGTACACAGACGTTTTTCAAGAGAAATTTTTCTGGTTAGGATTCAGGGGGGGGGGTCGGGGTTACAGGGGAGAATCTTTCCATGGAGGAATTTTTCGTGGGGGAAGGGAATTGGGACAAAATTTGAACTTTAGCATAAAGAGCAAGGTATTGACGAGGGGACGACCCCCTCCATCGTAATAATTTCTGTTCTTTTAGTCTTAATGTTCCTCCTTACTTTCAATTGAAAAAGACTTTTTTTCTTATTCTTTATAGGATTTGAAGCAACGTTAGACTACCCTTACTTGTTGTAATATTTGTTCGTTTTAAGTTTGACTAAATAGTTCGCTTTGATCTTTGTTCGGTTTGTGTTTCATTTACTCATCCGTAATAATAACTGTTTTTTATAGTTTGACTAGATTCGATCATTTTGATTTCGTTTTTCTTTGTTTCAGTTATTGACTGCTGGCAATTTCTGTTCATTTTAATTTTTTCATATGTATGACTTGATGTCTGCCCGTTTTAGGTTTTAATCGTCCCTTTCCTTTAAAGGCTTTAGAGCTAGGTTCACGCTTATTCCTCTTGGGGAGGGAAATAAGGGTTCTAAGATTTTTCTCCTCAACTTATGAACTAGGTGAACTGGTGAAATTCATTCAATGAAGTGTTCTAAACAGATGCAGTTATGGTAATTGTTTCATGTACCTGATCGGTGCCTTTGCGAGGGAAGTTACAATATTGCTTTAGTCATATAGGACTGGCTTATTTCATCTTGACCAAATTTGTTACAGATTAACTACTAGGGCTTTCGTTGTACCCTTAGAAGTTTTAAGTTGTATCCAATAATAAGAGTTACATGTGTTGTTATACAACTATGACCCTTGTGTCACAGATGCCATAACGTTTATCAGAGCCTTGGCATTAGAAACTTAGGTTTGAAGTTAGTCTAACTTGAACTACTTAGGTGTAGATTGAATTTTCAAGCTCTTTAAGTTTAATGAGAGAATGATCATTTGATACAAAGCACTAGCATGCACATTATGCTCCAATCTCGAGAGACTTTTCTTTCACGGTTGAACCGTGAAACTCACTTGTTGATTGTGCAATGTCTATTTTCATTTACAATCATGTTCAGGGTTGCCACCGTCAGTAGGATTTTACTAGATCTAGTAAAAACAAAAATCTAGTAAATTTAGAGGATCTAGTAAATTGCCCGAAATCTAGTAAAAACTAGTAAAAAGTCATGATTTATAGTAAACAAAACTTTTTTTTTATTTTCCTTGAATTCAGGGAAAAAAATTGTCGCATACATATGACAATTTACAATTTTTGCTTCTCTGTTTTACAATTTACAATTTTGCTTGTCTGTCTCAGAGGCAGCCAAGCAGTCACCTATTTTCATAAACAGACACTTCACTTCCGGCGTCTAAAGGTCGACAAAATCAGCTTTCTGTGTATCAAATCTTACCAACTAAAAATGAAGCTATAATGACACTTGGATTAGTGATGATTGGGAATCTATTGGAATCAAAACAAAAGCCAACCACTCAAGGTGATTAGGTGAATCTCCTCAGTTTAGAATTCTTTATTGAGGAGAAAGGAGCCTGCTGAGAGAAGTTAAAAGTAAGTAGAAATGTAACAAGTAGAAAGAAAAGAGGAAAAGAGAAAAAAAAAGAAGAAAAAAGATTGTGAAAATCGTATTGATTATCCTCCTATAGTAAAAATCGATGCTTGATGGTGCGCTTGCGGCGTAGCCGCACGCGCAAAAATTTTTTTTTGAGCATTTAGTAAAAACAGATACGATCTAGTAAATTTTTCCTCTCCGATTTAGTAAATTCTTCCAGGTTAGGGTGGCAACCCTGATGATGTTGCAAATTTCATTTTTAATCTACACTTTTAATGCTTAACTGTTGTTTTAGCTTTAAATTTGTCATCTAAGTAGCATGCAAGTCATCAAAATAAACTGTTAGATTCAACTAGAATGAAGAAATGACAAAGATTATGAACGGTATGAGGGAAAGAGAAATAGATAGAGAGAGGAGAGGGCAACAGAAAGAGGAGGGGAGATAGAGAAAAAAAAAATATAATAAGAGAAATGAGGAAAGATAGAAAGAGTTTGGGAATAATTTAAGGATGCAGCATCATAATAAAAGCAGTGAGGTAAAAGCCAGAGCACCTCACCTTGATAAGCAGAGGGGAAAAGGGTAGAATAAAATCAAGCACCAGCAGTGAAGAGAGAAAGAGAGTAGACTTCAATACAAAAATAGCCTAAGACTCTGAAAAACAAAATCAAGTATTGTGGAAAATTTAATTAGACCAGAATCAATGAACTGAACCCTATATTCTTGATTCAAAATTGGCAAAGAAACACAATTGACATTCGTATATATTAATTTAAGTCCTTGATTTCCCTAACCTGTTTCTATAATCATGGTACTACCTTTCTGGAGACTTGCCACTAATAATCTTCCTCTCCGAAAAGTTGTTACATAACTTATATTTAAAACAACCGTCATTAGTTTCAATTCAGGACAAGGGTTCTTGTTTTAATAAGTTCTGGACTCCAGAATAAGCACCGTTAGTAGAAAACTGATGATTGTCAAATCATTGAACCAAGAACGTGAACGTGATTATGAACTATGAACGTGAGTAAAAATCTATCCTAGAAACTCGAAATGTCAAAGAAAGATTGATAAAAATGTATATAGCAAATGAATCTTGATGTCAAAAATGTAAAATTCAAGAAGTTTCGGGTTTACCCAGCGTAAGCTGATTGCAGAATAAACTAACAATAATGCCAAAATAGCCGAAATAGCCATAACCGTGTAGAGATATTTACCCCATTTCCTTCTAACCCTAGCAGACCAATCTAGCTCATGAAGCACAAATCTTTAAAGCCAAGAATGGCCCCATCTTCTTTTCATTTCCATTATCGCTCTGAAATAAACATTATTCTTGATTTGAAAGTTTAGCTGAAAGTTAGCGAGCTTCGTTCAAAACAGCAGTCATGCCCAAGATTTCATTTTAAACTATTTAAATTCAACTACTTATTATGAAGTAATCGTCTAGAGTTTGTCAATTACCACAAGATTTATTTTCTTTTTCAAAATACGGTTGATTTTAAAAATCGATTGTAAATATTTCAAAATGCTTATCCTATTGCGCTAAGTTCGTCTGAACTGAATGCTTTCTCCATAAGGGATCAGAACTCACCCCAAAATTCCACCGAACAGATTTTATAAAGTAATCTTTTAGAGTTAGAGGGACTATAGCAAGATCTGTTTTTTCTTTAGAAATTTGGCCGACTTGAAAGGACTTTACACAAAAGAGTTCATCTCTAAAGAGTTTCAACAGCATTGCAACAATAGACTATTTCCTGCTTTATTTCCAAATGAAATTCCTCGTAAGCGAAAGTAAATCCAGCAGTTTCAAAAGCGGTTTCTAAATCGAAAAAAAAGAAAAAAAAAAGAAGAAGAAAACAATTGACTTTTGCTCAGGTGCTACATCCGATAAAAGACAAACCGACGGAACGTAAAAACGGCCATCTACATAATACGTACATCGAATTGCTTTGAAAATTGCAGTATAACCTGAATCTGAATTTGAATGATTGTGCATTTTAATGTTCTGAATTTGAATGCTTGTTGTTCTTGATCTGTTATAAAACCGGTTTATCTATGTGCACTCGGAGATAATTAACTTAGCCTGAGTGAGATAAACTACTATGTAGGTATATTTTAATTAAATATTTAATATATAGGGTCGATTAGGTTAGGTATTTAATATAATACACTCTGGGTGGTAATTTCCATAATTTTGTTACTAAAGTATTATATTTTCATCATATTTTGGCATGACTATTCATAGCAGGTAACGATTCAGCTCAGGTTTTCAGTAGAGCCAGAAGCTCTACAATTCTATAAATTGAATTAAAGAATGAATTAAATAATTTATATAGTCAATTTAGACATTCATAAATACGAGTCGTTTGATTATTATTTTTAATGGTCATGATTGAGGTCCTTTATAATATTTGGTTTTGGAGGGAGGAGGACTAAACTAAAAAACAATTCTTACTTAAGCCTTTTTAGTCAAATCATAGCCAGGAATTGTTCTTATACGAATTTTCACGCATTTTGGGGGAGGGCGTAAGATCTGAAAATAGTTCAATTCCTTACAACATATACTTTCTTCTTCGAGTGATCTCATAAATATTTTTAATTTATTAGCCACGTAAGGTTTTCTGAACTATACGCGTAAGATGTGATATTTTGGTACTTCGGCATTATATGGGCCTTTCTAAAAAGTCAAGTTTGGTTAATGCTAATGAAATAAAATAAAATAGGATGAATATATTATAGTTTATAAACAAATTTGGGTACTTAGGCACTGTAAGGGCCTTTACAAGGAAACCAGTCAAAAGCCCGTTTTGACGGGTTAACCGCTATAGAGTAATACAATGATAGCGTGGTTTTCATTGCGTATACGATATTTAAACTGTTGTTTTTTGGGGTTTAGGGGGGGAGGTACCTAGGTTAGGTTAAGTACTTAATTTATGCAATGCTTTACCCCCCCCCCCCCCCACCCCTAATGTGCAAATATATAGCCTAAATTTGTTTATAAACTATTATATATTCATCCTATTTTAATTTTATTTCATTAATACTTTAGCCTTTAATACTTTAGATAAATACTTTAGCCTAACTCAAAACCAAGTATATCTATAACATATATTTTGTAAAGCGCAAATGCAACTCAAGCTTTCAGAGGGTTTAAGAAGACGGCAGCTCTACTCTTATTGTTGGTGATTTCTGTTCGTCTTTAGTTTGACCTCATTACTGATTGCAATTTGTTTTTTAGCGTTTATCTATAAATCCAAAGAAGAATCTGTAACCTCCACGTTTGATGTGACTGTTCATATTGATTACTTTTGTTTTGGGTTTCATTTATCCCTTCTTAGTAATTTCTTTTCGTTAAAGGTTTACCTTATTCATTCACAGTAATATTTGTGAGTTTTTAGTTTGCATTTCTTATGACTTTAATTCTACTCATTTGGTTGAAATTCCCCGTTTTCTTTTTTTTGGATTTCTTTTTTTTTGGAATTTCTTTTTTTGGGGGAAACGTTGTTCGAATTAGTACTGGAATGAATAAGAAAACACAATACCAAGCCGTGTAATTTCCAAACACAATTTCAGTTAATAAGCTATAACAATAGATAACACTTTTATTTTATCAATTCCTTATTCCTAGACCTTAGAAAACCCATCGGTCTAATCAACTCTCTTGAAAACTCCTCAATTCTACTCCCAATCCTTGTTATAGCTAAATCCTTATGAATGTATTAAGCACAAATTTAAGACTCTCCAAATTCTTATAAATGCAAAATAAGGGCATATTATGAATGTCACTGGCAATTACTGAATGCTTCGTTAAACACATAAGATTCCCAAAACAACAACAACAAAGCCATAAGATTTCAGAAAAACACAAAAAAATATAAATATAAATACGACAAACAGATCTATGGCTAGTAAATGAAAACGAAGAAAAAAAAAATATTTCGCCCGTATCTAACAAGGCGTCTTCAGCGTAGAGAAAAAAAATAAACTAAAACTAAAAAATATACATAAAATTAAAATAGCCTAATCTAAAAATACAGTATGCAATTACTTAACAAATTATGTAACAAATTATGTTTTTTATGTATATTTTTTAGTTTTAGTTTATTTTTTTTCTCTACGCTGAAGACGCCTTGTTAGATAAGGGCGAAATATTCGTTTTTTTTTTCTTCGTTTTCATTAAATAACCATAGATCTGTTTGTCGTATTTATATTTATATTGTTTTGTGTTTTCTGTCATGGCTGGCCAGTTCGGTTTTAGATCTTTTATTCATAAGATTTCAGGTCATTAAGGCTTACCCACTTATTGGGGAAAACGATTAAAATGCATACAAATTTTATTATATCAATATATAAAAAGCTTGTGCTCGACTACTGACGGGACTACCATTTCATCTAACAGGATTCCTTCGTTTGGGATTCGTTAAAAACATGCAAAAGTAGTTTGCTCTTTGTGTTATTAAATTAAAAAAAAACATTTTTTTTAACTGACCGTAAGGAGCGACATTAAAACTTAAAACGAGCAGAAATTATTCCGTATATGAAAGGGGCTGTCCCCTCCTCAACGCCTCGCTCTTTATGCTAAACTTGTTTTTATTGTTTAAAAAAATAGAGTTGTGAGAAAGAGTCAAACTTTAGCGTAAAGAGCGAGGCGTTGAGGAGGGGAAAACTTCAGTTATAAAAACTTGTTGTTTTTATTTAATTTTTGAACGTTTTTGAATTAATACAGGTTATGATTTTGGCTCACCGTACATGAATAATTAAAAAAACATTTGCATAATAATTTTACTTTTATTTAGTTAAATGGCTTTCTCGAAAGTTTCTTAATTTTATTTATGAATGTTTTTATTAGTAATAAATATACGTAACTTACGAACTAACTTACGTAATGAACTTCTATATTTATATATTTTTAATACTCAAAGGCCTTAATCACAAAGGCCGTTAATTAGAATAAATAGCTAATATGAAAGTACTAAAAAATCTTTGGGTTAAAGAGTTAGGCATTGACTAGGGGGCGAACTCAATCATATACGTAATAATTTCTGTTCGTTTTAAGTTTTGATGCTGCTCCTTACTTTCAGTTAAAAACTTGTTTTTTTAAATTTAATTTCTGATCGTTTTTTTAAATAATGCTGAAAAATCCAGCGCCTCCTTCATAGCAATGTCCCTTCCCCATGAAAAGATCCTCCCAAATAGCCATCCGCCCCCCCTCTACCACCAGAAAAATCCCCCCTGAAAACGTCTGTAGCCTATACTTCCCAATAACCAATGCTATATGTAAACATTGGGTAAAGTTCATAACTTTCAGCCCTACCCCCGGGGATTTTGGGGTATTAAGTCATCCTAAAGGACATAGTTATTATATTTTCAACCATACTGAACAAAATTGCTATCTCAAAATTTTGATCGGGTGACTTTGGGAAAAATAAGAGCGTGGAAGGGGGCCTAGCTGCCCTCCATTTTCTTTGGTCACTTAAAAATGGAGCTATAACTTTTAATTTCCGTTCGAATGAGCTCTCCCATGATATTCTAAGACCACTGGGTCGATACGATCACCCCTGAAAAAAAAAAAAAAAAAAAAAAAAATAGACACGAATCAGTGATATTTATTATGGCAAAAAATACGAAATTCCACGGTTTTGCAGATAGAGATTGCAAACCTCAAAAGTAGGGTACTTTGATATGCTTAACATATCGGTGTGATCTCTATTAGGAGTGTATATCTTTTAGAGGGTGTTTCCCCCTTTTTTCGAAAATCAGGCAAATTTTCTCAGGCGCGTAACTTTTGACGGGTAGGACTAAAGTTGATGAAACTTATATATTTGAAATCAGCATTACAATCTGATTCTTTTCATGTATCTATTGGTATCAAAATTCCGTTTTTTAGAGTTTCGGTTACTATTGAGCCGGGTCGCTCCTTCTTACAGTTCGTTATCATGAACTGTTAGATTATTCCTTTTAAGAGATCGTTTTCTTAGAAACTGATTAAGTCTCTTTTCATATAAAACTTTGTAATGGATTAATAAGTTTACGATAAGCTAATTATAATTGCCGCAATTATTATTAGCAAAGCGGAAAATGAAAAAAACATTTAAAGGGTATCCAGGATAGCCATAAATAATATTTAGCATTTCGAGGCTGTTGCAACTATTAGTAAAATTAAATACAATGAATGGATTAACATACTGACATTTTAAGAATCTGATTTTTTTTTTTTCCTTAAGTAGTCTTAGTCATACTGAAATTGGCATTTGTCAAATCTTACCTGCAATGCTCGGAGGGATAAGGATTTTACCCACTTCAGTTCCGTTAACAGTCCATGTACTAATTCCAGGGATTCCTGGTGTGCCTGGAATACCGGCTTGTCCCTTTTTCCCTCTTGGTCCAGAAATACCTACAAAAGCATCTTGCAATTAAATTCTCAGGAAAATATAGACCTTCATCAAGAAAAAAAAATCCCGAGGATAAATTGTTTGGGAGCTTAATCATAACCTACAAAAAAAAGTATCGACTTGAGTGGGTTGTTCTTGTTCTTGCGGGTACTAGAATTTCGCAACAGACTACTATAAAAGGCCCGTTTTTTAGCACTAAGATCTTGCATCTTTCTGCAAAGATTATTGTTTTTTAACTCATCTTTGTTCTAAGATCTTACAGCTCACTGATGTTAGCAAAAAATGTTAAGAACGCCACTGTTCTGACATATAGAACAATGGTGAGAGGACATCGATGATCTACTCATCATTGTTCTTAGGCTACTGATCAGAGCCTAATGATGACAGACATTTGTACAAAAACGACCAAAGATGTAAGATCTTTGTTCAAAGATTTCACTTTTTAGCGATTTCTGACAAAAGGTGTAAGACTTTAGCACATGGACGGATGAAAAAACAGGCCTAATACTTCATATTTGAAGAAACCTTTTAAAATACGACCTCTTATGACGAGAATGAACGAGTTTTTGTTTTAATGAAAACAAATGTAAAGTATGATACTTTAGATTACTTTAATCTTATTTCACCAAAAAAGGAGTTCTATTCAGCAAAGGTTACTTAAGTCTTGGGTTATTACTTAAACCATTCGACTCCACAGTCTTTTAATCTTCCATTCTTATTCCTACTACATTGATTACTAGTACAATGCGTCGTATCAGAAAAAAACTTCGACAGTGATCTTACTCCACAAGAGTTCCTCCTTGCTCCTTCTTAATTCAATCAAACGCACCGTAAAACAGGTACTCTAAAGAAACCATGTCCAGCACTACTTCCGACATTAGCTTATTTTTTGACCTTTTTTTTTATAATTTTGTATCCGCTTTCACCCAAAAACTGCATGACTCCATATGGAATTCTTCGTCATTAGATATTACAATCCCGATTTTTACAAATTTTTTAAGATACACATGGTTGAGCAGCAAGTTTTCACTTAACCAACTAAAAAGTCAGACTCACTGTTACCGTCTTTGATACCTTATTAATAATAAATAGCGTAAAACCCACATAATTGTTATTGTTATCAAGAAAAAGAAACAATTCTTTTTATAAAACAGAAATACATAGAAAACTCTAAAAATGTTTGACATACCATACAGTTTTACTTGTTATTACAGAAAAGAAAGTACTTTAAAATGAACTACAACGTAAAGTTGAAATTTAAGATAAAGAGAGTCATCCATAAGGGAAAGTTCAATCGTCTGACAATTGGGACTGTCTAATTCAATTCTAGAAGCAAGGCAGTCACTTATGACCTGAACAGAGATCCTTCACTACCATCGCCCTTTCCAATCTAAGATTAACGCACCAGGAGAACGAGAGACTTCACCTCTTTTATGTCGAGAGACTTGAATCCATTTCTCAGTCGATCTTTCATGGAGCGCTCTTTTATGTCGGAACCAGAAAGGTTTTTCTAGAAGACTTTGAGTAATAGTTATCCCAGAGAGACTTTTTCTATCTAGTCCAATCTGTTTCATATACATATATCCAATAAAACTTGTCACCTCACATGCTAGCCTCCTCAAAATAGCGCTCTATAAACCTCTACAGCACCACTGAAGAGGATCCCAAAGTTGAATATTCATTGCATTTGTTTTCCAACGAACTATAATATGTGATTTCTCATTTTCTACCTAGATCAAAAATCAACTCCTCTCTTTTCTTCCTTCCCACACTAAAATGTGAAAAATTACAAACAAATACTCAATTTTTACTAATTTAAGAGTGAACGAATTTTCTATAGTTCCTCCGCCCCAATCCTTCCAAAATCAATATTCGGGGTATAGTCTTTTAGCTTAAGACAAAATAATTTGAGCTAAGTGAACAACACTTTTACAAAAATATTAACAATAATATTTGTAAATATAATCCCTTTCTCCATAATACATGCCACTTACTTTCATTTAGCACTAGAATCTGGTTGGAGGTGTACATAAAATATAGCCTAGTGGGATGGATTTACTTACACGAACCTTTCGAGAAATCAATCAAAGTTTCCCTATAGCCTATAGAAGATTAGTATAAAAGGAAAGGAAATAGAAAATAACCTTGAGGTCCTATTGGTCCAGTATTGCCAGGTGGTCCCTTCTCTCCAGGTCGTCCTGCAAAAGAAAAATTCCATGCGGATTTTGTTATAAATAAAACATAAAAAAAACTAAAATTTCTGATGAAAATAAAGAGCGAAATTGAAACTGAAAATGAACAAAAATTACTGCCTCGTGGTGTACGCAAAATATTTCTGAAAAACTGTTCCAAACGAACTGGCTCGTGATATTTCCCTATATTTGTAGGATTCTGAAAAACAAGCACTTTACTAAAAACAAAAGATTGACGCAACAACAGAAATGAAAACAGCAAAATCATCAAGTGGCCTGCAGAAAATAAAAAGAATGACTCATAAAGCTTTCAAGTATTTTACCGGTCATGAAATCAATAGCTTTTACGAAACGATTTCAACTCTCTAAAAAACTCAAAAATACTCATTTTTCAGTAAAGCGTTAGTTTTTCAGAATCCCCAAAAATATAGGGGAATATCACGAGACAATTTGTTTGAAACAGTCATTCAAAATGTGTTGCATAAGCCACGAAGCAGTAATTTTTGTTAGTTTTAAGTTCGAACTTCGCTCTTTACTTTCATCAGAAAAATATTGTTCTTAAAATCAATTTGTTTACGGCTTTATGTTTTAAAACTATTGATAATAAACCATATAAAACATTTCTCCAACTTAGGCGAAGAAACAAATAAAAAAACATGGGTTTTGCTAAATTAGGGCATCAAATTTAGGGTTAACTTCGCCTCTTGAACTTTGCCTCAGAAAATCTGGGATTGTCACAGAGTCTATGGGTATTTATCCTTGGCATCTTTGAGGAGTTTTTGATCGCTTTAGGTTTCATTTATTCTTTCATGGTTACTTTTGTTGGTTCATCTAAATTGCATACGATTATTAACTTCACTGGTTAGCTCGTGATAGAAAATCGGCAGTGCTGAGTTTTTCTTGAAATTTGGTAGGTAGGTTTCTAAAGCCTAAGAGACTCCTTAAAAATGCTACAACTCTGGTATTTACAGTTCAGGTACTAGAAGCTTTCAAAAACCATAGTTTAATAAATCCCTGATTCCTTGAACCGTCTAGCGTCTTGACGGAAAAGAGCCAGTACTCTCAAATTCCGAAGGAAATGTATTCTTAACTGTAGGCCTACATATCTATCCACCAAATATCAAACAGACTCTAGCATTTTTCTACGGAAGATAGGTGGGACATGGAATGCGCACATGCTTCTGGTAAATATATACTTTCTATCCCCTTAAGCCAGGGTAATTCCCCATAAACTACAAGCAGATCTGAGCACTTTCCTGTAAGGGTCTAAAAAGTGATGTGTGTCTATGAAAATCATCATTATCATGTCCCATCGGCCTAAAACACTTGTCCTTAAGGTTTCAAGTCCATGAGAAAAAATTTGCCCATATTTCTGATGAATTGTGGCAGGAGACTGCATTTGACGGGGTCAGAGGCCCGTTTTCTGCCCCATATCCTTTTATTAGTTTGATTTTAAAACTGTATCACGTGGCTACTTCTCTGCTAAAAATTTAGTAGTGGGGGAGGAGAGATTGCTATAGGAGCCATGTGCTTTGATAAAATTGGGAAAAAACAATTCTTGATAAGATCGTGATATCTTCATCATTTGTTTTGGCGTGGACGCAGAAGAGTAGCACTATCTTTTCTTGTATTTAAGAGTAAAAAATGGGAGAGAACAATCTTGAGATGTCTCGAGTCTAGCGCATCTTGTGATAAGGAGACACTACGAAATAAACGAAGTATTACTTCCCAGGAGGAAAATCGAAGCAAGCAAAAATAATCAAAAATCATTGAATATTATTATTCTCTTCATGAATATTGGTTTGAATTATATGTTTTAAAATTCATGTTTAAAAGAAGGAGTTGATTTCTTAACAAATTAAAAGTGGCGATAAAGGAAAACATAGATTTCGTTTCTATTTGTCCTTTTGTAAGACCAGAAAAAGAGTAAAATTACCCCCTGATATAAAAAAAACAAAAGGTAAAGCAATAGGGAATTTCCAAGACAATGAGTTTTTTTCAAACCTTAAATGAACATTTCGGCTCTATATTCAAGATCTGTCCTCTGCGAAACACTTAGATAAATAAAAGAAAACTTAAAATAAAATGCAATCTTTAAAACTAAAATTAAAAATTGAAACAGTTCCAGAATCATTGATTCAACGAAGTTCCACCAGAATTAGAAATTCAGAATAGTTTAACCTGTTGTTTGTTTTTATGATGGGAAGACAGTGCGGTTTTCGTAGTTATTTACCCCCTGATACCCCGTGGGGTAAAATTCTCATTGGAATCAGGGGGTAAGCTCAAATTCTAATCTTCATTTGTGTATCCAACTTAATTCGGCATTGTTTCTTCTAGTCTGTTTTTCGGAGTAAATACTATTTCATATACTCACCTGCACAGACGCTGAAAGGGGGGGGTCACGGAGGAGAAACATTTGTCTGACACGATACTAAAAACGAATGGCAGTTAAATGATAAAGTTGTGACGTTACTTGGAACGAACGAATGTATTCCACTCCTCCCCCATACTACTATTTCGGTGTCTGCCCCCCTTACCCAAAAATTTTCTGCGACCGTCCACGCCAATGGTTTGTACTTAATACAGCTTTGGAAATTAAATACATTACTGATCTGTTCCAGAAAAACCCACCAGTACAATTTCTTTAAGATTTTGTACTTCGTAACCTGGTAGCCCATTCCTAAAGGAGTCTGTATTCGAAAGGGGATTGCATCGAAGAGTAGTTAAAGTGTGCGTATTGCATCTGTTTATTATAATAATGGTAAAAACAAAAATCCTGCCTTCAGTTGTTAATTTTATACTACAAATATCGTCTCATAATCATTATCTTGCTTTTTCTTTTTAATTCAAATTTACACCCCATTTCACTCACAGTCTAACAGTTTATTAACAATTTATTTTGCAAATGTCAGTAAATCACCTGGAACGATTTTTTTTGGCATAAATTAAGCTCTAAAAAGGTTGCGGCAATTCTACTCGCTTGAATATGCTAATAAAGTTGAAAAATAAATGTTTACCATCTTTTCCATTTGTCCCAGGAGTGCCAGGTATTCCATTTGCTCCATGAAGCCCATCTAATCCTGGCATCCCTGGAAAAAGAATTCAACATCATTAAAACCAAGGGGAGGCATTAGAAAGTCAGCGAATCGTTTCTTTTTATGCAAAGTACATCATGATGCTAAAGCGACCGAACATGGTAAATTAGAAATCTTCTAAATTGAAACAATTCAAAATGTAGCATATGTTTTATGTCTCTTTTTTTAAATATCGTAATTCAAAAGAAAAAAAACTTTTTCGGTAAGAGATCCATACATTTTCGTAATTAGAACACACAATTTAATTACTAGCCTTATCAATAAAGAATAATGCTTCTGCGATAAATCATTAGCAGTTGACTTCAAATGTCTTGGTTATTACATAAAAGATGTTGTTCTTGCGCATTTTTTTTAAACATACAAAACATGACTTTCACATTTGAATAACCAAATGCATAACGAACAGTTTCAACTTAACATGAACCCTAACCTATTCTTTGTCACAAAAAAAATATCAGTAAATATACAATTTGATGTATGTTCGTAGGACTACACTTTAAGTTCAGCTCAAATTATTGAAGAAGGAGTGACAAAATTCCTCGAAAAACCAACTAAACATAAATGAAAATTAAAAAAAATATTATATAGATTTTTCGTTTACAAAAAATGAAAAAAAAAATATCTATAATGGCACGTTTGTAAGAAATTATGTAGTCCGAAGCCAGCGGAAAAATAATGTGTTTTAGCAGGAGTACCTGAAAATGATTAAGCCTCTCCACCCCGATTCGTGACCACAGGTCCCCATTTTCCGTGTTGCCAGGAATGCTTCTTTGGAAAAACTCCCAGAAAAAAGATAAAAAAAAAGTTCAAAATATCTAATAGTAATATAAATGAATGAATAAATAAAACAAACAAAAATCACTACAAATAAGAATTTGGCAACTGCCCCCTTCTGTAACCGTAAAATTCTAAGGCCTACTGTGTCATTTGCGTTTTTCTGAAAACGAACTACATTACAAATATTTTCTTTTGTACTTATTACAACATTGAAAATAAAAATTACGGTGGAATAAAATCTTGAACTGCTGAGCTATCAGCAATTAATATCATTACATATCAAATATTCAATTTAATTTTATAAGTTCTTTCCAAGGATTGTTGAAGACAAATATAGTTTCCGGTAAAGCGCAAATGACTATGTAGGCTTTAAACTTTTACAGTTAGGGAAGGGGGCAGAAGCCAAACTCTAGCCTGTAGCGATTTTTGTTTATTTTAAGCTTGATTTGTATATTCAATTTAAGTTTTACTCGTTTTCAGATTTATTTATTCGGATGCATTAGTTCCTGTTTCATGTTTGTTTACTATGATTTAACTAATTTCTGTTCGATTTGGGTTTCATTTATTCTTTAATAGTAATTTCTGGTCGTTTCGAGTCTGAATTATTGTTCATAAGAAAAACATATTCCACAAAACAAGTTTTTCAAAGAAAAGTAAAGAACTCCATTAAACCAAAAACAAGCAAAAATAGAATCAAATAATCTATCAAGCGTAGAACTACCACAAATCAGCATCAATAAACAAATGAAACCCAAAACGAACAGAAATTACAATAAATAACCGAATGAAACTCATAACGAGCTGAAATTAACATGAATAGGGCTCACAACCCCTACGCCTTCCCAAGGAAAGAATATAATTTGCACTTTACTGAAAACATACAAATGACTATGCATTGCCAGTTTAATATACATATGCTGATATTTATTCCTAAAAATCTTGATAATTTTGATTTATTAAAGTTAGAAAAGTAAAAACAAATAAAATTTATTTTTTCTAGTAAATTGCAAATTATGTTCATTGCTTCAGAAGGCATAGAGGTTGTGAATCCTACTCATGCTAATTTCTGCTCGTTTAGAGTTTGACTCGGTTATTAATTGCAATTTCTGTTCGTTTTGGGTTTAATGGAGTTCTTTAATTTTCTTTGAAAAACTTATTTTGCGGAAAAAGTTTTTTTTTAATTTATTTCTGTTCGTTTTATACTGAAATAGTCCTTTTCAGGGAAAAGGAAAATAATAATTTAAATCTTTTCGGTTGTTTCTTTAAGAATTTTGGTTTGACCTGCTATTTGTATGCTGGAGAAACTTTTTCAACAATTTTTAACAACATATACCCTTTTGAAAATCTTGACACAAATTGTAGTGTTTAATTTAATTTTGTACCTTCTCTAGCTGACCTGAACAATAAAACCTAATACCATTCCCAAAAATATCTATCTATGCTCTTTGATAGCTTGAATACACTCACACTCTTTTGATTTAGTTAAATTTTAAGAGCAGAAGTAGCAGTAAAAGTATAAAAGTTTGAATAAAAGTTTGAACTTAATAACCTCGGTTGTTCTTAGGGTATTGCTGAAATATCTTATTGGCCACCATCATACAAACAGTGCGTTTTGATTTAATTTTAAAGCAACATTTAGTTTTTAAATATAGTGGGCAAACTTTATAACTGTGGGGGTTGACAAACCCAATAACCCTAGAGATATAGTTGCTAGAACGTTCAGCTATGCTCAAGAAAGGGGGGTCTTAATATTTTGTTTAGATGTTTTTGGAAAATTAAGAACTAAAGAGGAGGGCTTATTGCCCTCCAATCCCTTTTGAATCTTAAAAAGGGCACTAGAACTTTTAATTTCCAATCAAATTAGCTCGTTTAAAGTATTAATGATAGTAATAGCTGTGATAGAGCAACGCTGCCTGTGATATTGCTTATATGCCCTTTTAATACCTGCGTGCATATAGCTTTTTCGTTTAAATAAAACTCCCCCTAAATGTTCCTTAAAAGTTTCAATTTAATGCCTTTAGTGCCATAAGTTACAGTAACCTTAGAAGTAGTACTAAAAGTATACACATAGTGTCTTTTGGCTGAATTCAAAATCCGCCACAACTTACCCTGAAAGGTCTACTTTAATAATCTAAGCCGTTATTGTGATATTGCTTTGTCACCCTTTTGAAAATCTGCATGATCATTGTTCGTTTTGATTTAGTTTAACATCCACCTAAATATTCCTTGAAATCTTTACTTTAATACCATTAGCTTGTGTAATAGCAATAGTAGTATTAGCAGTAGTAGCATTAGTAGCAGTATGCAAATTGTACCTTTGGTTTTTTTTCTACATCCTCTTCAACACACGATGAAAGTTTTAACTTAATATTATCAACCGTTTCTAAAGCATTGTTGATACGTCCTCTCGACAGCCTATGTGGGCATAATGCATTTCGATTTCTTCAATACAGTTTCAATATTGCCCAAAATTTTTTGCTTAATACCCTTAGCTTTAGTAGCAGCATGTAAGGAGACCTTATTTTTCTGTAAATTTAGTAACTCAATTTAAACAAATGTTGGAATCCCCTTTGCTCCATTAGATCTGAAATCAACCGGCTATTTCAAATTAGCTAAATTTGAAAATACCTTCGCTTTGTGTACCTAGTCGTAAATCTTGATGTGAAATTTATTTGTTAAACTATTGAACGACATTTTGAACCCATAATAAATAGTTGAAGACCCAATCCTTACTTACTTAGACTTAGGTCCTCCTACGCCTGGGGGCGCATAAGGCAGCAACAGTGGTTCGCCACGACGACCTGTCCTGAGCCTTACACCATAGCTCCTCCAACGAGGACCTCGCCAGCTTCGCCTCCTTCATTAGCGACCTGCCAAGGGTCATTTTTGGTCTCCCTGAATTGCGGAGACCAGGGGGTGTCCAACACCATGCGTCGTGCGGCAGCCTTCCATCCCCCATTCGCACCATATGCCCCCAATACATCCATCACCGCTTTCTAATGAGATCAAGGATGGGGGTATGATTTGTCATACGATAGATTTCATCATTCCGTATTCTTTCCGTCCAATCTATACTTAGGATAGACCTTAGGCAATTATTGTCGAATGCCTGGAGTCGTCGTTCTAGCTGAGCAGTGATGCTCCAAGTTTCGCAGCCGTACGTAAGGACAGAGACCACATTGCTATTATAAATTTTAAGCTTTAACTTCTGGGAATATTTATTATTTCTCCAAACATTTCTAAGGTAGCTGAAAGCAGACCCAGCCAATGTTATTCGGCAAAGTATTTCTCTTTCGGAATTGGCATCTTGCGTAAGAATGCTGCCGAGATACTTGAACTCTCTCACTTCCTCAATTTCCTCGTTGTTAACCAAAAGTCCTTCAGCTAAGTCAGGTATGACTGCATTCGACATTGATTTGGTCTTGTTAGCATTTATGGAGAGTCCGACAGCATTTGCCATATGACCGAGTTCATTAATGTTGCGTTGCATATCTTCTGGGTCGTGGGTAATAAGTGCAACATCGTCAGCAAAATCACCATCATTGGGTTCTCTCAGTGGATTTAATTGTAGACCACCACTAAAACTGCATCCACGGAGAACAAAATCAATCACTATGGCAAACAGTAATGGTGATAGAATGCAGCCCTGCCTTACACCTGACTGAACAGAAAACCACTCCGTTAGGCCACCCTCTGTCTGTACTGTGCATATGATATCATCATATAACGCTTTAATTATACTTACAATTTTGGTTGGAATTCCACAGTGCACTAAAGTCTTCAACATGGTTCTATGATGTATCGAGTCGAAGACTTTGAGAAAATCTATAAATACTAAAAGTAGCTGCACTTGCCATTCATTGGATTCATCCAGCAGGACTTTCAGGCTAAATATCGGGTCACAACATGATCTATTCTGGCGGAATCCGTGCTGCCCATCTCTCAGAACTTTCTCCACTTTACTTTGAATCCTGTTAAGAATTATTTGGCACAGGACTTTGCTGCCAACAGACTGTAAAGCAATACCTCTCCAATTATCACACTTAGTCTTTTGTCCCTTTCTGAAGAGTTTTACAATTACTGCCTTTGACCATTCACTAGGGACTTTTTCTTCATCCCAAACACGGGAAAGAAGTTCAAATATGGGTTTGGCTAGGGTGCTTCTACCGTACTTCAGTAATTCTGGTGATATGCCATCATTGCCTGCAGCCTTTCTGTTTTTCAAGTCTTTAGGGCCTCCTTGACTTCACTAAGCATGAGAGGTCCGGAACATATTCCGAGATCGAACAGTGGTTCTTCAGGGATATTTAAAGTAGTTGTGGGAGGCCTCTGATTTAATACCTCGCTAAAATGCTCTTTCCAGCGTCGGACTATGTCATCAGTCTGGGTTAATAAAATGCCATCTTTGCTTTTAACTTGGGTCGACGACGCCTTTGAAATACCCGATAACTGCTTCGCTATGATTTACACAGTACGGCTATCTCCCCGTCTAGCGGCTGCCTCAGCCTGTTCGGCCATAGTTTCGAAGTACATCCTCTTATCATCCCTGGTTGCTGCTTTGACTTGCTTATGGAGACGCTTGTACTGTGCTTTCAGGTTATCTACATGTTCTCTAGAACAAGTCGTGCTATGGTCATACTTATCTAAGAGGATTTTGAGTTGTGCCCTTTGATCAATAATATCCCAACTACTTTCAGATATCCACTGCTCTTTCTTCTTCCTGTTGTAGCCCACAACTTCTTGTGCGACCTCTTTCACGGTTTCTGCAATTTTTCCCCACTGACTATCAAGCGACACTTCGTCCCTTAGATGGGAAAACTTGTTTGACAAAGTTGTAGTATACTTTTGCAATACGTTTGGGTCCTGCAATTTCCTCAAATTGAAGGTTTTCACTGGCCGCTGGGGCTTTGTCACAGTTTTTCGTTTCAGCTTGAACTTGGCAACAGAAAGTTGGTGATCGGAATAACAGTCGGCACCTCGGAAGGTTCTAACATCCTCTAGACATCATCGCCTGCGCCTCGCAATTAGGATATGGTCTATTTCATTTCGTGTTACACCATCAAGCGAGTTCAAAGTATACTTATGAATATGTTTATGCGGAAACCATGTTGCACCGACGATAAGTTCATGAGTAGTGCAAAAATCGATTAGTCACACACCATTGTCGTTAATTTTCTCCAGTCCATGTTTACCGAGGTTAGTTGGGGCATAAGAAGCATCACCTCCAAATTTAGCGTTAAAGTCCCCACATACAGTCCCAATATCATGACGATGCGTTTTTGCAACAACATTCGATAACACGCGATAAAAGTCATCTTTGGTTTGATCACAGGCATCATTCGTTGGGGTGTACACTACAATAACTGTCAATTTGGCCTGTGAAGTGGCGAAACGGGCACGAAGAATCCGCTCACCAATTGGTTCCCAGTCCACTAGGCATTTTTTTGGCCCGATTACTTAGTGCCATTGCGACACCTGCTTCTTTTCTAGTCTCAAGTCCGGAATACAAGATGTGATAAATCTCAGTTTTCAAAGTCCCAACACCAGTAAGCTTGGTCTCAGGAAGTCCAGCAATGTCAATACGGAACTTATCAAGGGTTCTCATAACACTGTTGAGTTTTCCTGGCTATGTTTCTTGATTAACTGTTCTAACATTCCAGTATCCAATACGAAAACACTCGGCCATTTTCAAGAATCTTGTCCGGGGGCGTGTATTAGTCGTCATCACAGAAGAAGAAGAAGTCAATCTGAGGCTATCTGTTGCTGTTTCTTGAGTAATCAGTTTTTACGGTGGCGGGTTACTAGCCCACCGACCAACCAACGAATTGGAACAAAATGGTCAGCTTAGATTAGTATAAGCAGGGGTACCGCGAGCAGGTTACTGACCACCGCCTATTGAACGACATTTTGAACCCATAATAAATAGTTGAAGACCCAATCCAGACCATTTTTTTTGTTATGACATTTCAAGCTTTTAGAATGAAGGCCCGAAATACTCGAAAAAACTGCTTTTTAACAAAAAGTTGGGGATTGACTAAAAGGACGGAACAGAAAATCGCTAAACGAATCAAAATTAAGTACCAAATTGAATAAAATGTACAGATCAGATACAAATCAGAATTGTCTTGTCTCTGGATCTCCGAGTTGAGTAAGTAAACTTCTCTTTAACTAGCATAATAGCAACCACTTGCCTGTCTAAATTTTTTTGAATGGAATATTCAGATAAAATGGTAAAATTGTGAAACTTTCCTGTCAATTCGTCTAAAACCCAGAATATCCTATGTCGGTGTTGAACTAAGTTATCAGTTAATTCTTGGAGACCCTTTGGTCCTAACTTTAGTTAGAGCGATATTTTCCCCTTGAAAACTTGCCGAGTTGATTTATTAAAGGTTAGATTTATTAAAGGATGGTTCAAGGTAGCCCCTAAGATCTATTATTATTAATTAAGAGATACATGACCTAATTAAAATTGATTAGACTATAGCAAAGGGCGGAGATCACCCTTGTAAATAACTCAAGATTCTTGTTAGATTTTTATTGTTTTGGTCGTGGGCCCCATAGTTTCGTCTTTATATTTCCATTTAAAGAATTTTTATCCTTAAAGGATAAAAATTCTTTGTAATTAATTAAATTTATGAACTCAAGTGAGTCTACCCAGAAGCACATAATTAGTGGAAAAAACTTAGAATAACCTAGGGTTTAAGGCGAGAAACCCACAACAGGGGGTAGAAATTATTGGTTGTATGTTTTTTTCCAATTTAGTGTTTCATGGAACTAAAACACAGTATCATAGGCAGCGCAATAGCGCTGCCTAAATAAAGAACAATGTCGGCACAATGAATTATTTATTATTATTTTTTTGGGGGTTTTGACCAGGGCATTTCGTATCAAAGGAGTTGTCGTAAAAACTTCGAAAAGGGCTCATTTGATTGGAAATTGGAGTGCCTTGTGCCCTTTTTAATAGTTGAAAATGAATGGAAGGCAACTAACAGCCCTTCCACGCCCACTATTTCCCCAAACGCATCCAATCAAAATGTTGAGATAGCTATTTTGTTCAACGTAGTTGGTTTTTTCAGATGGAAATTATGTTTTTGAGGAGGATATCCCACCAGAGCCCTCAGGGAATGGGTTGTAAGTTATTCCCTGGGGGCATATAAGGTTTTTATAGAAAGCTTTGTCGTAGAAGCTTCAAAAAGGGCTCATTCAATTGGAAATTCAAAGGGCTAGTGCCCTTTTTAATAACCGAAAGTGATTGGAGGGCTACTAACCCCCCTTTCACGCCCACCATTTCCCCAAACGCGTCCAGTCAAAATTTTGAGATAGCCAGTTTGTTTAGAATAGTTGAAAATTCTGGAAATTAGGTCTTTGAGGATGAAAATCCCCCCATACTCCTAAGGGCAAGGATTGTAAGTTATACCCTGGGGGCATATAAGGTTTTTATAGTAAACTTTGTAGTAGAACCTTCAAAAAAGTCTCATTCGTTTGAAAAATGAAATGGCTAGTGCCCTTTTTAATAGTCGAAAGTGATTGAAGGCAGCTAACACCCCTTCCACGCCCACCATTTCCCCAAACACATCCAATAAAAATTGAGATAGCTATTTTGTTCAAAGCAATTGAAAAATCTGGAAATTACATCTTTGAGATGGACACTCCCCCCACAGTCTTCAGGGCAAAAGTTATAAGTTATGCCCTGGGACATATAAGGTTTTTATTGAAAGCTTTGTCATATAAACATCAAAAATGGCTTATTCAATTGGTAATTCAAAGAGCTAGTGCTCTTTTCATTGGTCGAAAGCAATTGGAGGGCAACTAACCCCCCTCCCACGCCCATCTTTTCCCCAAACACATCCAATCCAAACTTTTTAGATAGCTATTATGTTCAACGTAGTTGAAAGTTTTGGAAATTAGGTCTTTAAGGATGACAACTTATCCAGAGCCCTCAGGGCGAGGGTTTTGAGATATGCCCTGGGGGCATATAAGGTTTTTTTTTATAAAAAGGGATGTTATCAAAACTTCAAAAAGGGCCCATTCGATTGGAAATTGACAGGGCAAGTGCCTTTTTTAGTATTCGAAACTGATTAAACAACAACTAACCTCCCTCTCCCGCCACCATTTCCCCAAACACATCTCATCAAAGTTTTTAGATAGCCACTAAGTTCAACGTAGTTGAAAGTTTTGGAATTTAGGTCTTTAAGGATGACAAGCTATCCAGAGCCCTCAAGGCGAGGGTTGTCAGTTATACCCTTGGGTTATATAAGGTTTTTATAGAAAGCGATGTTGTAGAAACTTCAAAAAGGGCTCATTCGATTGAAAATTGACAAGGCTAGTGCCCTTTTTAGTAGTCAAAACTGATTGAAGGGCAACTAACCCCCCTCTCACGCCCACCATTTCTCCAAATACATCCAATAGAAATTTTGAGATATCCATTTTGTTCAACGTAGTTAAAAGTTCTGGAAATTAGGTCTTTGAGGATGATAACCCTTTCAGAGCCCTCAGGGCAAGGGTTGTAAGTTATGCCCTGGGGTCATATAAGGTTTTAATAGAAAGTCTTATCGTAGGAATTCCAAAAAGGGCTCATTTGATTAGATATTGAAAGGCCCTTTTTAATAGTCGAAAGTGAATGGAAAGCAACTATCCCCCCTCTCACGCTCACCATTTCCTCAAACGATTCAATCAAAGGTTAGAGATACCAATTTTGTTCAACGTAGTTAACAGTTCTAGAAACTATGTATTTAGGATGACAAACCCCCCAGAGCCCCCAGGGCAAAGGTTGTAAGTTATGCCCTGGGGTATGAAAGGTTTTTATAGATAGCGTTGTCGTAGAAACTTCAAAAGGGACTCATTCAATTGGAAATTGAGAGGGTTAGTGCCCTTTTTAATAGTCGAAAGCGATTGGAAGGCAACTAACACCCCTTCCACACCCACCATTTCCCCAAACACATCCAATCAAAATTTTGAGATAACCATTTTGTTCAGCGTAGTTCATTCCTAGATGAAAATTATATTTTTGAGGAGAATATCCCTCCACAGCCCTCAGGGCAAGGGTTGTAATTTATGCCCTGGGGGCATATAAAGTTTATAGAAAGCTTTGTCGTAGAAAATTCAAAAAGGGTTCATTCGATTAGAAATTCAAATGACTAGTGCCAATTTTAATAGTCAAAAGTGATCGGAGGGCAACTAATCCCCCTCTCAGGCCCACATTTTCCCAAAACAACCCATACAAATTTTGAGATAGTCCTTTTGTTCACCGGAGTTTAAAGTTCTAGCAATTAAGTCCTTGAGAATGAAAACCCCCCACAGCCCTCAGAACAAGGGTTGTAAGTTATGCCCTGGGGGCATATGAGGTTTTTTATATAAAGCGTTGTCGTGGAAACTTCAAAAAGGGTTCATGCGATTGGAAATTGAAATACATAGTGCCCTTTTTAATAGTCGAAAATGATTGGAAGGTAACTAACACCCCTTCCAAGCCCACCATTTCCCCAGACACATCCAATCAAAATTTTGAGACAGCCATTTTGTTCAACGCAGTCAAAAATTCTGGAAATTATGTCTTTGAGAAGAACACTCCCCCAACATTTCAGGCCAAGGGTTATAAGTTATGTCCTTGGGGCATATAAGGTTTTTATTGAAATCTTTATCGTAGAAACTTGAATAAGGGCTTATTCGATTGGAAATTGAAATGGCTAGTGCCCTTTTTAATAGTTGAAAATGATTGGAGGGCAACTAACGCCTCTCACGCTCACCATTGCCCCAAAGACATACAATCAAAATTTTGAGATAGTCATTTTTCAAGGTAGTTGAAAATTCTTGAAATTATGTCTTTGAGGATGACACCCCCCCCCCCCCCACAGCCCCCCACAGAAAAAATTCTTTTAAATTTCTTCACTTTTCTAACTTTATGAAAACAAAAATCAATTGAGATTTTAAGGAATATATATCAGCATATGTATATTAAACTGACAATGCAGATTTTTTTCAGTAAATTCATTTTATTTTTTTTATTAAAATACGAATTATATTCCGGCTTTTAGAAAGCTTGGAGTCTAGAGCCCTACTCATGTTGGTTCCTGCTTATTTTGAGGTTGACTCTGTTATTTATTTTATTAACTGATTGTTTTGGGTTTCATTTCCTTATTGATACTGATTTGTGGTAGTTGTATTCCTGGTAGATTATTTGATTCTATTTTTGTTCATTTTGGTTTAATGTTTGTTCATTTAAAATTTTATTTTAAAAACTTTTTTTTTGTTGAAAAAGTTTTTTTTAATTAATTTATAGAATAGATCACACGCAGAAATTGGAATTCCCCGTAAAATAGTCTTGCTTATCTCCTTGTGGATTCTCTAATGTTATACGGAAGAGAATCTTATCCCCCTTTTGGTCGTTCTTTAATTTCCTTCATCCTGCAATAGCTTTAGATACAAATATGTGGTCAGGATGGTATACAGAGAGGCTAGGGAAAGGGGAAATAATATTGTCAAACTAATAATTTTAAGTCCTTTCTGTCGAGAAAAATCCAATCAAAGATCTTCCCTATTGAAGTTTAAGATTTACTCGAGATTCAAGGAACAATAACTCCCTTCTACAAGAAATAATTGGAAAATACCTTGGTTTGGGTAACTGACAACTTTGTGAGTAATTGATGTGATTATTTAGAGTTTTTGTCCACTTTCAAAACCTTTATTTACCTCCTTGAAATGCCTTAACTAATCAAATAAAACTCGTAATTTTGGTGCTTCCATTTCTAACCAAATTAGCAGAATTTACCTAATTTGATAATTTAGATCTGAAGATCCCAACACCACAGATCCAAGACGTAACTAATTGTACAAGTGTAATTTATTCAATTAGAGTTTCAGTAGCCCTAAACTTAAAATAATATTTTTTTTCGGTGAAAGGCGCTTGGAGAATAGAAGCAACCTCCTTGGCAGGACTGACACACACACCGTATTAGATTATCCAGATCCAAAGAGAACCACTGGGAAGACTTAAAATAATAACTGGTATTACAAATTTTTTTCCTTTTTTATTAAATTTAATAACAAAAATCCAGTTTTCACCGAATTTTGAATACGAAAGAATTAGTCGCCTCAGTTTATCATGCTACTTAGTAATTGATTGTTCCTTTAAGAACTCTGGGTAAAAGGGTTTATAAATTGACTTTAAAACGTTCACTAGGAACGTTTAGAGGGATAGGTTTACCCAGAGCCTGCTTAAAGCAACAATAAGACTTAATTTATAGTCCTAAAAATAGGGCAATCTTACAGCTGGTGGCAGCGGTACTTAAGGTCGTTACAACTTTCATTTAAGTGGGGGAAGATAAATAGCTTTATAAAATTTGGTCAAATTTAGTCCTCTTCTTCTTCCAAGAAGGTTTGTGTTTGGTTTGTCCAGTGGTTGTTTTCTGGCCTAGCAGTGACAGAAAGGTTTGAAACAGTGTTCATCTGAGTAGCATTTTTTAAATAGTTTGACTTAAAAAGAAACTTTGACAGCTTTTACCATTCTAGAACTTTTTCCTCTCTTTTCCTTTATATTTCTCTTTGTTACAATTTTCAATGTGTGTATCGTCTGTAGCTTGCTTAAGTCTTTTTTAATACTAGTACCATGGGTTAATCATAGGCAGCGCAATCACGCTTCCTAAGTAAAGAACAATGTTGGCACAATGTATTATATATTTTTTTCGTGGTCTTAGACCAGGGCACTTCGTATCGACGGAATTGTCGTAGAAACTTCGAAAAAGGCTCATTCGATTGGAAATTGAAGTGGCTAGTGCCCCTTCTAATCGTCGAAAGTCATTTGAGGGCAACTAGCCCCCCCCCCCCCCCAAACCCATCATTCTCCTAAACACATCCAATCAAAATTTTGAGATGGCCAATCTATTGAGCGTAGTTGATTTCCAAATAGAAAATATGTTTTTGAGGAGGACACTCCCCCACAACCCTCAGCGCAAGGATTTTAAGATATGTCCTGGGGGAATATAAGAAGAATGTCGGCACAATGTATTATTTATTATTTTTTTTCCTTTAGAGCAGGGCACTTCCTATCGAACAATTTGTCGTAGAAACTTCGAAAAGGGCTCATTCAATGGGAAATTGGAGTGGCCTGTGCCCTTTTTAATAGTCGAAAGTGATTGGAAGACGACTAACACCCCTTCCACTTCCACAATTTCCCGAAACACATCCAATCAAAATTTTGAGACAGCAATTTTGTTCAGTGTAGTTGATTTCCGGATAGAAATTATGTTTTTGAGGAGTACACTCCCCCACAGCCCTCGAGGCAAGGGTTGTAAGTTATGCCCTGGGGGTATATAAGGTTTTTAAAGAAGGCGCTGTCGTAGAAACTTCAAAAAAGGCTAATTTGATTGGAAATTCAAAGGGCTAGTGCCCTTTTTAATAGTCGAAAGTGATTGCAATCTTTGTCGTAGAAACTTGAAAAAGGCTCATTCAATAAAAAATTCAAAGGGCTAGTGCCCTTTTTAATAGTCGAAAGTGATTCGAGGGCAACTAATCCCCCTCTCACACCCACCTTTCCCCCAAACACATCCAATCAAAATTTTAAGATAGCCATTTTATTCAACGTAGTTGAAAGTTTTGGAAATTAGGTCTTTAAGGACGACAACCCCTCCCCACCACAGCCCTTAGGGCAAGGGTTGTAAGTTATGCCCTGGGGGCATGTAAGGTTTTTATAGAAAGCGTGGTTTTAGAAACTTCAAAAGGGCTCATTCAATTGGAAATTGAAAGGGCTATTCCCTTTTTTAATAGGTGAAACTGATTGGAGAGCAACTAACGCCCCTCTCACACCTACCATTTTCCCAAATACATCCAATCAAAATTTTAGATATCCAGTTTGTTCAACGTTGTGGAAAGTTCTGAAAATTAGGTCTTTTAGGATGATAATCTTCTCGAACCCTCAGTGCAAGGGTTGTAAGTTATGCCCTGGGGACATATAAGGTTCATGTAGAAAGTTGTTGTAGAAATTTCAAAAAGGGCTCATTTGATTGGAAATTGAAATTGCCCTTTTTAATAATCGAAAGTGAGTGGAGAGTAATTAACACCCCTCTCACGCCCATCATTTTCCCAAAAACATTCAATCAAAGTTTATAGATAGCCATTTTGTTCAACGTAGTTGAAATTTCTGGAAATTATGTATTTAAGGATGGCAAACCCCCCAGAGCCCCCAGGGCTAAGGGTGTAAGTTATGCCCTGGGGGCATATAAGGTTTCATAAATAGAGTTGTCGTAAAAACTTCATAAGGGACCCATTCAATTGGAAATTCAGAGGGCTAGTGTCCTTTTTAACAGTCGAAAGTAATTGGAGGGTAACTAAACCCCCTCTTACGCCTACCATTCCCCCAAACACATCCAAACAAAACTTTCAGATAGCTATTTTGTTCAACGTTGCTGAAAGTTCTGGAAATTGGGTCTTTGAGGATGACAGCCCCCCCCCCAGCCCTAAGGGTAAGGGTTGTAAGTTATGCCCTGGGAGCATATAAGGTTTTTATTGAAAGTGTTGTCGTAGAAACTTAAAAAGGGCTCATTTTATTGGAAATTGAAAGGGCTAGTTCCTTTTTTAATAATTGACAGTGATTGGAGAGCGAATAAGGCCCCCCTCACGCCCACCATTACCCCAAGTACATCCAATCAAAATTTTGAGATAGCCATTTTGTTTAACGTAGTTGAATGTTCTGGAAAGTAGATCTTAGAGGATGACAACCACCCTAACAGCCCTTAGGGTAAGGGTTGTAATTTATGCCCTGGGGGCATATAAGGTGCTTTTAGAAAGCGTTGTCGTTTCAAAAAGGAATCATTCGATTGGAAATCGAAAGGCCTAGTGCCCTTTTTAATAGTCGAAAGTGATTGGAAGGCTTGACAATTTTATAGTAAAGATCGATGTGGATATAATGTTTTTTTTTGTCTAGACCACGGCACTTCGTATTGAAGGAGTTGTCGTGGGAACTTTGAAAAGGGCTCAATCTATTGAAAATTGAAAGGGCTGATGCCCTTTTGAATAGTCGAAAGTAATTGGAGGGCAACTAAACCCCCTCCCAAGCCCACCCTCCCATTTTCCCATTATGTTGAAAAACTAAATGTTGCCTTAAGATTATATCTGAATACACTGGGATAATTCTAATTCCCGATAAGACATCTCAACAATATCCCAAGAACCACTAAGGGGATAAAGTTCAAACTTTCTGGCCTACTTCTGCTCTCAAAATTTAACCAAATCAAAATAGCGTAAGTGTATCCAAGCTATCAAAGAAAGTAAACATATTTTTCTGAGAATGGTATCAAGTTTTCCATTTCAGGTCAACTAGAGGATGTATGAAACTAAATTAAACACTACTATTTGTGTCCAGTTTTTTAAAAGGTTTTTTAAAAGTTTTTTAAAAGTTGTCTGAAAATTTTTCTCCAGCATACAAATAGCAGGCCAAACTATAAATTCTTTAAAAAAACGAAAAGATTTAAAGTATTATTTTCTTTTTCCCTCAAAAGACTCTGTCAATATAAAACGAACAGAAATTAATTAAAAAACAATTTCCACAACATAAGTTTTTCAAAGTAAAGAACTCCATTAAACAAAAAATAAGTAAAACTAAAATCAAATAATCTACCAAGCGTGAAACTACAACAAATCAGCATCGATAAATAAATGAAACCCAAAACGAACAGAAATTATAATAAATAACCGAGTCAAACCCAAAACGAGCAGAAATTAACATAAGTTGGGATCAAAATCCCTATGCCTTCCCAAGGCAAGAACATAATTTGCACTTTTCTGAAAAAAATACAAATGAATGTGCATTGTCAGTTTAATATACATATACTGATTTTTAGTAATCAAAATGTTAATACTATTTGATTTATTAAAGTTATAAAAGTAAAAACATTTATATTTTATATTTTAATTTAAAGGTTCAAAACATTTCCCACACTAAGAGTTTATAAAGAAATAACTATCATGAGTTCTAGTGAAAACCGAATAAAAGAATTAGAAATCACGTTAGGAAAAGCTCAGGAAAAAACAAGATTGGAAGAGAGTGCACAATCTAGAATAAGCGCTCTAGAAGAGCAATATAGAGGCAGCCCTATCTCAAGTAGGCATCAAAATCTGTTCATAGAACAAACACCTCCTATCTCGTTACTAACATACCCAAATGAAATTCACTCATGGATTACAATTCTTAATTAATTCCGAAGGAGTTTAGAAAACCATGATCCTGCTATGGTTAATCAAGCTATTTGCTACACACTGGGAGAAATTCAAAGATTTGCAACAAGGTAAGATATTTAAAAAATCAGAGTTCTAGATCATTTAGAAAGACTTCTAAAAGAAGCCTTTTTACATGAAAAAACTCGCTCCACAAAAACTAAAAGAACTCTTATCCGAGAAAAAAGACCTTCTGAGTTAGTACACCAGCTTTACTCCCGAATTCGGGGAAAGGCACTAGATTATGCAAAAAATTGTCCTGGGGTAGGAACAGAAGACATAACTATTAGTATTTTTAAAATTGGTATGCTCCCTTCAATCGGAAGGAGAGTACTAGAACAAACTAAAGCAACAGATGATAAGGACGAATTATTAGCGCTGGCAAAAAAAACAATCGATTTATTTAATGTAAAGGGACTTCTCACCCATGTCTTTGGGAGCAGTGGTGGTTGAATCAAGAGACAAGACTTCCCCTGGAGAGCAAAGAGCCAACTCCAGAGTAGAATTTCAAAACATAACAAATTATAATAACAACCCAAAGAAATGTTTTAACTGTGGAGGATCCAGCCATTTTAGAACAGATATGTCAAGACCAACTAGAGGTAATTATTTCAGGAATAATTTTACTGAAAGAAGGAACATTTGGATAAAATACTGGATTTGCGGGGGTCCACATAGACATTCTGAATGTGAAAAACCTCCAACGTGTGTCGGTTTTGGTAAAACAGGACACACTTCAAAATATTGTTTAGCTCCAGCACCTATAAACCAACCCCAAGAAAATTTATAGGGCAATTTTTGCCGAAAGTACTGCGGCCTCTGGGCAATGGCTGGAGAGCCACCAGAAGGCACAGGCCCAGATTCCGTAGTTGTAGAAATAGGTTAACCATTAGGATTAGACCTAATGTGATTGAGAGTCACGAACATTTCAAAACAGGGAGTCATGTACTTCAGAGGGAAGTTGATGGGGTCCCTCTTAATGATGCAAAAAAGGGTTGCGTCCATAGGGATGCGAAGAGGGTCGCATTCCGGCGCGCAAATGTCACATAAGCAAATGCACAGAGAGAATTCATGATCATGAACCTGGACTGGCCTGGACCTGGACCTGGAAATGGCTTCTAAAAATATGGATAGCAGGATACTGAAAAATTTCCATGATTTGATATTTCGGGTAGAGCTCAAAAACTGAAATCTCGAATTCGGGGAATGAAATAAATCCCTTTTTTTTAGGAAACCCTTAGGAGATCTTCATTTGGTTATTGTATACCATGGATGATTCTGACAAGAAAATAGACATCAATTTAAGATCATTTTGCCAAAAAACTAATTAGTAGAGTCATCCTTTTCCTGCATACGAGTCTCTTTTTGTTGGGGCCAAGATGGGAGCGGTCAAAACCTTAAATAAGTTAAAACAATGTTTTGTTTTTTGAAAATATGTACTGCCAAGTTGAGGATGCAGTAAAGAATTCCGATCTCTTTTTGAGAAGAGATAAAGTTAGTGCTTTTTACCCCACTCTTAGAGAAAATATTTTCCCTAGTGATCCCTTTCATATTCGGTCAATTGATACCACAGGAAAATTGCGTCTTAGCGATAATGGTGACCAATGCACATTAGTAAAAATATAGTAGTCGCACCATCCAAGGACCATTGATAAGACTAAAACGCTCGTATTACTTCAAATAGAGAACGGGTACAAAGTTTTTTCCCTCGTAGAATATATTTGTTATTTGCCTTTGGTTTTTCAAGTCTTCCGTTGTTACTGGACCTTTTGGCACCTTTAAATACACTTTCAAAAATTCATTTATAGTTTAGAAAAAATGTTCCTAAAACCCTCGCCAAAGTAAGTCATAACTTTCAATAAAGGGCAAGAGTTATGACTGAGTCGTCATTTTCCTTGATCTGACGACACGCTTAATTACAGAAGTGAAAAACTGAAACTTCTGAAGGTCAGTTTGAAAATCGTATATTAAGACCAAGTTTTCCTCAAGTATGTTTTTACTTTTACTAGTCCTTAGTAACTTTTGCCAGATTCAGCATAAAGGTCTAAAACCGCTAAGCTAACGTCTCTTCTAATTTCAAAAATATCCGCCTTAAACCTTCACCTTGAATGGTCAATCACCAGAATTGCAAATAAAAAATGAAATAGCCCAAATAAGAAAACTAAAATTCAACTGTTCGTGAAGGTCAATTAATATATCTTCTTTTTATTAAAGCTATCCTCAATTTTTACCTCAAAGTAATCGCAGAGTCGATTGGTCTCTGCTTGGCAACACAGGAGCTTGGCATCAGGGGTTTGATTTCAGATACCACGAAAACGACAGAGAAAGAGACTAAATTGAATATTTACTTTCTATTTACTTTCAGAATAGGTCTAGTTCAACCATCGGCCAGGATGAAGCGAGGCAAATACGAGTTTTCTTGCAAGAAGAAAAAAAAGGAAACATGTACCAACATATTGGAAATTGACTTTCAATGTTCTCACACTCTTTATATCTATAATAGGACTCCTTCAAGTAGGACTGATATTCAAAAAAAATTAAGAAACTTATGAACAGATTATCGAGACCAAAAGTCTCACAGGTTCCATATAGAAGTAGCACAAGGAGAAATTGAGTTACAATGATTCTTAGTAAATAAGTGTTTCTTTTCTTTTGTCACTTTAGAAAAAATATACTAAGAATGTAAGTGGGGAAGATTGCAAGGAGGCCTTATTTTCCTGTAAATTTGGTAACTCAATGTCAGTAAAAGTTGGAATCCCCTTTGCTCCAATAGACCAGAAATAAACCGACTATTTCAAATTAGCTAAATTGGAAAATACCTTCGCTTTGTATACCTAGTCGAAATCTTGAAGAGACATTTCTTTGTTTAAGTATTGAACAACGTTTTGAACCCATAATAAATAGTTGAAGACCCAATCCAGACCAGTTTTGTTGTTACGACATTTCAAGCTTTTAGAATCAAGGCCAAAAATACTGAAAAAAACTTACTTTTTAACAGAAAGTTGGGGATTGGCTAAAGGACGAAACGAAAAGTCGCTAAGCAGATCAAAATTAAGTACCAAATTGAATAAAACGTACGGATCAGAGACAAATCAGGGTTGTATTGCCTCTGGAGTTAGGAGTTGAGTAAGTAAACTTCTCTTTAACTAGTATAATACAATAACTTTTGCTGTCTAAATTTCTTTCAATGTAATATTCAGATAAAATTGTAAAATTGCGAAACTTTCCTGTCCCTTTGTCTAAAACCCAGAATATCCTATGTCGTTGTTGAACTAAGTTATCAATTAAATCTTTGAGACCCTTTGGCCCTACCTTGAGCTAGAGTGATATTTTCCACCTCGGAAACTAGCCCAGTTGATTTATTAAAGGTTTGAGCCTTGCGGATGGTTCAAGGTAGCCCCTTGGATCTATTCTTATTAATTATGAGATACGTAATCTAATTAAAATTGATTAGATTATAGCAAGGGGTGGAGATCACCGTTGTAAATAACTAAAGATTCTTGTTAGATTTTTATTCCATTTTGGTTGTGGGTCTCATAGTTTCGTCTTTATGTTTCCATCATAGTTAAGGCCTGATCTGTAAAGGATAAAAATAATTTGCTATTAATTAAATTTAAGAACTTAAGTGAGTATTCCCAGAAGCACATTATTAGTGGAACAAACTTAGAATAACCTAGGGTTTAAGACTGGAAACCCACAAACGGGGGGTAGAAATTATTGGTTGTATGTTTTTTCCCAATTTAGTGTTTCATGGAACAAAAAAACAATATTTATAAAATAGATCACATGCAGAAATTGGACTTCCCTAGACAATAGTTTTGCTTATCTCCTTGTGTATTCTCTAATGTTATACGGAAGAGAACCTTATTCCCTTTTTGGTCGTTCTTTTATTCCCCTAATCCTGTACTAGCTTTAGATACAAATATGTGGTTTCGATGTTATACAGAGATGCTAGGGAAAAAGGGGAATAATATTGTCAAACTAAGAATTTTAAGTCCTTTCTGTCGAGGGAAAGTCAATCAAAGATCTCTCCTATTGAAGTTTAAGATTTACTCGAGATCCATGAAAAAGGCAGTTTGAGATATACTCGGGAGAACATTTTCGTGTTCTTTGGATTATTTTGAACAAAATGGGTATCTCACAGTTTTAATCAGATGTGTTTGGGTAGTTGGGGGGGGGGCTAGTTGACCTCCATCACTTTTGAGTCTTAAAAGGGAACTAGAATTTCCAATTGTCAACCAAATGAGCCACTTCTAAAGTTTATACGACCATCCTTTACACAAGAACCTTAAATGCCCCCGGGCCATAACTTACAACCCTTGCCCCAGGCTCTGGTAGTTTGTATCAACCCCTAAAAGCCTTGTTATATGATCTGCCTAAGTAAAGAACAATGTTGGCACAATGTATTATTTATTTTTTGGTCTTAGACCATGGCAATTCGTATAGAAGCAGTTGTCACTTTGAAAATGGCCCATTCGATTGGAAATTGAAAAGGCTAGTACCCTTTTTGATAGTTGAAAGTGATTGGAAGGCAACAACCCCACCCCCGCCCACCATTTCCCCAGACACATCCAATCAAAATTATGAGATAGCCTTTTAATTCAACGTAGTTGAAAGATTCGGAAATTACGTCTTTAAGGATGACACCCCCCAGAGTCCTCGGGAGCAAGGGTTGTAAGTTATGCTCTGGGGGCATATAAGGCTTTTATAGAAAGCACCGTCGTAGAAATTTCAAAAAGGGCTTATTCGATCGGATATTGAGAGGGCTAGTGCTTTTTTAATACTCGAAAGTGATCAGAGGGGACATCCCCCTCCCCACGCCAATCATTTACCCAAACACTCCTGATCAAAATTGCAATATAGCCATTTTGTTCAACATATTTGAAATGTCCGGAAATTATGTCTTTCAGGAAAACAACCCCCCACAGCCCCTAGAGCACGGGTTGTAAGTTATGCACTGGGGGGCTATATAAGGTTTTTATAGAAATCGTGATCATATTAAATTTGAAGAGAGTTCATTGAATTGATAATCAGAAGCTCTAATGCCCTTTCTAAGAGTCAAAGTTACGGAGGGCAGCTACTTCCTTCCCACACTCACGTCATATTGTTCCGAAATGCATCTAATAGAAGTTTTGAGATAGCCGTTTCATTTAAAATAGTCAAAATATCGTTTAACAAGGCTTTTGGGGTTGAAACAAACCCCCAGAGCCTGGGGGCAAGGGTTACAAGTTATAATCCCGGGGGAATTTAATGTTTATATGCTACGGATGGTTGTATAAACTTTCAAGGAGGCTCACGTGGTTGAAAACTGGAAGTTCGAGTTCTCTTTTAAGAGTCAATAGTGTCGGAGGGCAGCTAGCCCCTTCCCAGACTGCCCCTCTTTTCACCAAGCGAATCTGCTTGAAATTGTGAGATAGCGATTTTGCTCAAAATAGTCTGCAGAACATATAACAATGCCACTAGGGTTGACACAACCCCCCAGTGCTCTGGGGGTAGGGTTGCAGGTCATGGCCTGGGGGCAAAAACTACTCTAAACACTGCTGCTGTCATGACTGCTATATTCACGACTGTTGCTACCATGACTTCTCCCACAAAAACTTCTCCTGCTACGACCATTCCTCCCTAACTAATGCTACATTTTAGGCTTAGGTAATAGGCTTGAGATTGTCTGTGAAGGATTTCGACTCTTGTTCATAGAAGAGCATCGCCAAGTGCTGAAAACCATGTTGTGACCAAGATGGGCCCAGGATTGCACAAAGCCCCCATTCATGGAGGTCCCAGAGACTTCTTGCTGTCCAGTTCTAAGCCGGCTTAAGCACTTTGGTGTAGACTTGAGAAGATATGTGATCCCCGTCCTGCACTGGTATCCGGGATCATTGCTTTTCCTGAGGCGAAAATAATTTCAATGATTTAAAGAACATGAAAATTGGAACTTGGAATGTTACGACGTTAAAAAAAGACTATCGTATCGACATTTTGACTGAAGAATTCAGACGATTCGAACTGGATTTATTAGGAGTTTCAGAAACTCATATCCCAGGGGTAGGAAGTATACAATTAGGCGATATAGAATTTGTTTACTCAGGCAGGAAGGATGGGGTACATAGACAGGGAGTAGGGCTAATGATGAATAAGGAAGCTGCCAAGTCCTGTTTAGGCTGTGAGGTATTAATATTGGAATACTAATCGTTCATTTTATGACTAAAAAGTTCAGGGTATCAGTTATAGCAGTATATGCCCCTGTAGAACCGACTGACGGAGATATTAGTGACTCAGATGAATTTTACTTACAGTTACAGGAGCAAATAGACAGGTTCCCAGGTAGAAATATGATGTTTTTAATGGGAGATTTTAACGCCCAGGTTGGTAGAAATAGGGATAGATGGTAGCATAGCCTAGGTAAATTTGGTGTAGGAAACGAACACAGTAATGGATACAGACTTTTGCAATTTTGTAGGTATAACAATCTAGTTATAACCAATACGGTGTTTGGTCGTAAAATGGCTCATAAGTTAACATGGTATTCACGTAATCGTAAGACAGCAAACCTTATTGATTATGTTATTTTAAACCGAATACTGGCAGGATCAATACAAGATACTAGGTTATATAGGAGTGCCGTTATTGATGTTAAGAGTGAAGATCACCATCTAGTAGTGTCATGGGTTAATTTAAAGCTGAAACATCGAAAGGGTAACTACCTCCCAGGAAGTTATGATGTTGGAAGACTCCAGGATAAGAATTTGAGAGACACTTTCCATGAACAGTTGAATACTAAACTTGAGAGTTTAAAATTTGATAATGTGGAAGATGGTTGGAATAATTTTAGAAAAATAAGTTGGTGAAGTTACTGAAGGTATCTTAGGGAAGAAAGCTAGAACTGCAGCTAAGAATATTAGTGAAAAAGCTTTATGTTTGATAGAAAGGAGAAAGGACTTGTACAAGAACTACCTTAGTGATAGATCATATGAAAAAAAAAGGAATGTAAAGAAAGAGGAGAAAGTGGAGAAAGCATTAAAATATGAACTAAGGAGGTGTGAAGTGGAGGCCATGGCTAAAATTACCGAGGATCCGGAAGATGCAGCTAGACGGCATAATAGTAAAATATTGTACTGGCATGTTAACAGATTGAGAGGGAGTAGTCAATTCGGACTCGGCCCAGTTAAAGATAGGAATGGGGCCCCAATTAGCGATAAGGAAAAAACTAAAGAGAGATGGGCCGAACATTTTGATAAGTTGGTTAACTAAAGGAGAGTTAAAGGAAGAGATATAGAGGAAATTGAAAAAGTTTGTGATACCTTGGATATGAAAGAAAATTTGTTTTATGAGAAGAAGTAAGCAACAGTACTAACAGGACTAAAAAATAGTAAGGCTCCAGTGGCTGATAGGGTTGTAAATGAGTTATTAAATATGGTGGCTCTGAGGTTAGAAAAAAGTTACTGAAGATTATGAATATGATTTTGAAAAAGGGGAAGTACCTAAGGATTTTAGGAAAACCTTAATTAAGCCACTTTATAAGAAAGGTGATAAAAGTGAGTGTGGTAATTATCGAGGGATTAGTCTGGTCTCTGTAGGTAGTAAATTACCTAGTAATATGATACTTTTTAGACTGAGAGACGCCATAGACAAAGCTTTAAGAGAAGAACAGTGCGGTTTTAGAAAAGGTAGAGGATGTGTCGACCAAATTTTCACTCTTAGGTTAATAATTGAGAAGTGCCTGAGTTTTCAAACACCTTTGGTCCTCAGTTTTATAGATTATGAGCAAGCGTTCGATTATATGTTGATAGGGGAGCTTTAGTGAAGGTTTTATCCTTGTATGGTATACCAGACAAATACATTACAGTGATTAGTGCTATGTACGAGAATAACACTACTGCGGTTAAGGTAGAAAATGAGGTTTGCAGCTGGTTTTGTATTAAATCCGGAGTTAAGCAGGGTTGTTTTCTATCCCCCTTTATATGGATTATTTAATGGACTTTGTCTTAAGGAGCACATGAAAGGCAATGGGAGACCACGGAATCAAATGGGGAGGAAAAAGTCTCCTGGACGTAGATTAAGCTGATGATTTAATTGTGCTATATGCAAGTGTGAGAAAAAACAATGACGTTGTAGAAGATTTGCAAGTTCAGGATGCCAAAATATGTTTAAAAATTAATGTGAAAAAGACCAAGTCGTTAAGGCTAGGAATAACTGAAAATGAAAAAGGTGAAATTGGGTAATGAAAAGATTGATCAGGTGGACAGCTCACTTACCTTGGTAGCATTGTTAGAAAAGACGGTGGATGTAGTGAAGATGTTAGAAGCAGAATAGCCAAGGCCCAGGGTGTTTTTTTAAAGTTTAAAAAAGTTTGGAAGAATAAGAAGATAAGTCTGCAAACCAAGATTAGGATATTGGAAGCTACAGTGATGACAGTGGTCAAGTATGGTTCTGAAGCATGGGTGCTTCCAAAAACAGAGGAAGATTTGCTAAATGTTTTCCAGAGAAATTGCTTAAAGATTGTACTGGGTACCCGGCTGACTCACCGTATTTCAAACAATAGGCTATACGAAAAATCTGGTTCAATACCGCTCTCTAGGGCTATAATGAAAGAAAGATTGAGGTGGCTAGTGCACGTTGTGCGGATGAAGGATGACAGATTGCCGAAGATTGTTCTTTTCGGCCAACCATCTAGGGCTAAACGGAAAGCAGGTCGTCCTCGTCTGGGGTGGGAGGACGTCATAAAGACAGATTTAAAGGAAATGGGAACTTCATGGGCGGGTGTAAAAAGGGAGGCTTTCAATAGATTGGGATGGAGGAGGAGCGTGCGTAGCTGTGTTGGCCTCAGGCGGCTTGGTGCTGCGGTGAGTGTTAGTAGTAGTAGTAGTAACGTAACAGAAACCACCATAAAAATAAGACTAACACTGGAGTAACAGGCGTAACATTGTCCCACTTTCTTATGGCAGCACCCCTTTTCCAATGTTGGGCAGGTGTTTCCTAATAAAAATGTGATATTATTTCTAACCCTGACCGATCTCCGAAACTATTTTTGGGTACAGGTTTGTTAATTTAGTAACATTTTAGTCTAATACTTAGCGAATTGTAAGTTCAGCCATTCCTGCTTAGCAATTCAGGCAATAGTCGATGAACATTGTCAAGATGTGTTTTTTTCTCTCTGTGAAAGAATACAACTCGAAACAAATTGAAAAGTAATTTGGAAAATGGGAGGACAGCTGCCAGGGAAAATTGTTTAAGGACTAGAAAATTATGTCCGCAGTTATGTGATGAAACTGAATTAGTTATGATCAATAAATTACGAAGAAGTTTCCGCAGGAAACATGACGAAACTTTCATTTGCCAATTTTAAAGGCTAAATTCATTGTGTTAAATTGAGAGGGTTGATCCTAGGAGGACAGCTGCTAGGAATAATCGCTTGAGGATTAGAACGAGGCTCTGGGACTGCAATATCCAACAAACAACTTAAAAAATTTCTTCAAGTAAAATGATTAGACCTTCACTTGCGAATATTTATATTTTGGCTTTTAGAAACCCTCCTGTCTGGATGTTTGCGTTTCAATGATTTTAATCAAGTGTCATTAAAACCTTTGGTTTCGATGATATTAATTAGGATTGACCTTGGGGTTTACATTGGCCAAAAAGAAAAACAACGCAAAAAAAAAACAAAAAAAACACTGAATGTCTGGGAATTAAATGGAGTCTCGTAACTTATCAGTGACTGAGCCGTGACTCTTTCTAAAATACCTATTAAATTTGAATACCCATTTCATAAAAATATCAACGCATAGTATGGGAAAGGTTTTCAGTAGCAAATCTTTATTTCCATTTCGGAGTAATTCCCAATATTCTTTTCAGGCATTGTCAATCCAAAAATAAAATTGTGGAGAGTAGGTTCATAGTCAAAGTAACAACGTTGGTTTAAAACTAAATTTCAAGAAAGCAAGTTTCCTATGGTTTCAGAGGACGTCTGTTAAAGGTAATTGAAAGCTTTCTTTGGGATCGTCCATTGCGGGTAGTACTTGACTGGTGCACGTCCCTTGAATATACAATAAAGACAAGCGTACCCAAGGGTGGTAGGGTGGTATATTAGGACCTATGTTTTCCATTCTTTACGTAATAGACATGGGAGATAGCATTACGAGCCCTCTGCATCACGCTTCCGATGACACCACAACACATTTAGTCATCCATAGACATGGCAACCCAATCAAAGCCTCCCCCACTACAGACACATCTTTTGAAAATTGAAAAGTGGCCTGATGCCTGGTTGATCAGGTTCAATGCGTCAAAAACAAATGAGCCGATGATCTCCCGGTCAAAATTACGATGCATACACCGGAGCTTCATCTTCTTGTACGGAGCTATAAATAAAGTCAACGAGTGTCGTCCCCGTCATCCACTCCTCCACAGATCTCTCTTGGAACACCTACCTTGTTCGGACCGTGAAAACTGCCCACGCAAGAAATCTGAGGATGCCCCTTCTAACCTCCCGCGCCGAGAACTCAGTAATTGAAGAACAGCTTCATTCGTCGTTGCACTTCAATCTGAATGATCATCCTGGGGATGTTATCCCCGAAAGTTTCTCTGTTGACTCTTTCAAAAGAAGATCTAGAAACCTCGATAAAAGACTAGCGACAAATCAGATGTGGCAAAGATCGGAGTCAGGTGCAGAGTCAGAGAGCGGAAAATCTAGCGGCCACCAATTTATGAATAAAAAGCAACGTCAAAATGTATAATGCTCATATATTTTTCTCATATAGATAGGCTATGAGGCCTACCATAGTACGAGGACACTACCTTCTAGGGGGGGGGGGGGGTTAGATTGCAAAGAGCACCAATAGCACGTTAACACATTAGCATGAATCATTAGCATGATTCATGTTCAATCATAATATAATCCTTGAAATTAAGGTCCTAAAAATGCATATTTTGAAGTTTCGGCACCCCAACCATAGAAATATTCATTGATCATGTCCATAACTGATATGAAACTGCAGTAAAAGTAAATAAATTAATTTGGCAGTAATGGTAAATAAAAGTGCTTACTACGGCAATTAAAGAATCATCGAATGAATAAGCTCTTTCAGAAAAAGTTTACAAATGATTGTCTATAATATCATTTTTTTTTTTTAAAATACATATTTGACAACAAGTGTGCCACCGGTAAGTACTACGACATCCAACGTTGAGATTTTATCGAAATAAGTTTTCAACAGTTCTAAATCAATATGCTACATAAGTTTTCTTTCATCAGCATTTTGGCTCTCTTCCGGCCAAATGCCACAAAAGAGAATAAATTACCGTTTCGCTGTGGCGCTGTATCTTTTGTTACTGAGAAAGGGAACAAGACCTTTTAATTTCTGTTTGATTGCGCGTTTTCTTGATATTCTAAATCTAATATAGATCAATAAGACCACTGTTTGGAAAGAAAAAAAAATCAAATAAACATGAATCCGTGAAATCCTCCAAGGAAATAAAATGAAATATCGTATTTTTGTAGATAATAGCTTTAGATATCAAACTCCAGGGTTCTAAAACATGGAGAATCAGGTGATATCGTTCGTATTAAAATTAAACTAAATTTTGGATGTGATTTCTTTTTAATTTAATAAAATTGCCAGATTTCCTGTACTAACAGTTTTTGATGAATGAAGTTAAAAGTAAGGAATTTTAGATATTCGGAATCAGAATAAAATACATAGTTTTCTTAGGATTATTTCCTTATCATTACCCCATTATTCAAAGTTTCGGTTCCTATTGAGTAAATTTGATCAATGTGGTTTCTGTTTCTATTGACAAGGTCCCCCCTCACTTGTCAAACATTGCTATGAAGAGTTTGGAATACATGTATCTTTCTATGTATTATTTCTACGTCGCATCGTCTTATGGAGCGAATGGCCATAAAAAGTTGGAGAAAGGCTCATTAAATGATGAATGAAACAATCGAGCACCAACTCTACGGGCTACAACCGACCAGGAGGTAACCAACCATCTTCTTTGTATTTTGGGGAACCTCTGCATCTCTAAATAAGACCAAATTAAAGTTCAAGACAGCCAGTTTAATCAGAACCGTCGAAGGTACGTAAAATATGCCTTCGGTGTGATATGACTTGCAAAGTCCCTGAAATAGGGTTTTAAACTGCGCAAATAGTCCATTTACCACAGATACTCACAGATACTTTAGTAGAAAGGACAGCCTACTATACCTTGTTATAATCCAGATTATGTAAAGATTTGTCTATATATACTCGTAAAATCCCAGACGGGGGGTCTTAAACTGTGCGAATTGTCCATTAACAACAGAGACTTCGCATATACCTTTAGTAGAAAGGCGAATTTGTTATACTTTGTTATAACCAAGATCATGCAATTATTTTGTCTATAAACCTACAGAGTGGTGAGGGCCAAGACCTTTCCATTTCTTCATCTGGTATATGCAGACAGGATGCACCTCTTTCGGATCGTGATTGGTCAAGGATCGTTTAAGGAATGGTTTCAAGTGATCAGATGACTGATGTAACTTAATAAAAATAAGTGGTAAAATCCTCGTTTTTGTTTATAGTGGTAAAATCACAGTTTCAAGGCCATTCAATACCTTAAAATCAACCTGCGTGCCTAAGAGTCGGCTGACCGTCTCAAAGCAAAGGACCCAGTAGCAAATTTTCCCAACACTATAGGAAAATCCCAAAGTTGCGAAATTATCGAACGATATTTTCTTAAAATTTTGGTAAAAATTGATTAGGGATCTTGAATGTGTCAAAAGATCGAAAAGCTAACGATCGGCTGGTTAAAGGGGCTGACCGTTTCAAAGACAAAGTACCCATTAGCGAATTTTCCCAACACCACAGGGAAATCCCAAAGTTGAGAAATTATCGAATGATATTTTTTTTTAATTTTGGTAAAAACTGATTAGGGACCTTGAATGTGTCAAAAGATCGAAAAGCTAAAGAAGGGCCGGTTAAAATAAAGAAAAATTTAACCGTCTACTAATTCATAAGCAAAGCACTGTCTGTTTTTTCCTAGCAGGTATGCTAGAATGTTTTTAGAAACTTCCATTTGCTGAAGCTTAAAAAGAACATTCTGTTCCCTTTAATCAAAAAACAAAGTTCACACTTTCTAAAAATGTAAGTTTCGTTAAATCTAAATATTTCTATCCGGAAAGTGGGGGTCAACTTTTAGTTTTCAGTCGTTTATTCGGATCTTTTATCCAAGCTCTACAAGCAATGGCAAGATCACCCAATCAATTCTAAATAGTCCAGCCACAGAAACTAAGAAGTTTACAAGAGACGATATAGAGCTACTCTTTAAGGTACCACGTCGCCCTAACATTTACCTGCAGAGTCCTTGTAATACCGTCAATCTAAATTAATTTTAGGGGTTATTTCAAACAAATTGCAAAAGTTTTGATTTTGTTATCACTAGAACCGGAAAAAAATTCTCTACAACACATAAAAAACTGGCCAAAATCGATATAGGCAAATTTGGTGTTTTTTTTTCATCTTCTCTTCTAAAATAACGAATTAAAAAAAAAAAATAGCTTGCCATCTTAAACAGTTGGTGACAGGTAAGTATGGTGAATAAATCAAGAATATGGACTCGGCTCTGTGTTTTGAACATCCCTGACCCTTTTGCCTCCCCCTCATACATACACAATTGCCACATAATGCCCGTATTAATACGTATATGTTGGAAATTACACGAAGTCGGATCCAAGCAGAGAAAATTTATACTTCCTATGCCAAAATGCCAGAAAAAAGTCGTGTCCTAGTATCTTGAATATCCCTCCCCCCTGTGTAAACCCAATCAAAAAAATAGGTTTGCATACATATCAAAATTTTCCGGCATCCGCAATGACCTTCAACGCTCTTGGTGAAAAATTGTTCAATAGATGCAGTGATCCGCAAGAACAAGCTGACCCATTTTGTCGACATTCGAGTTTGAAAAAATGTGTAAGCAGTACGCTTACAGGTCAATGTTGGCTTCTACTTAACTTTTTAGTTACATTTAAGATCCAAGGTAGGTTTTAGCAAGCTGAAATCAGAGCATAGCTAGATAATGAAAGGACGTGATGGGTATATTGTGCTGTGAGCCATCAAAAGTAAGGGTACATTTTTTTTGTCAATAAATACTGTTTCTCTACTAGAATGATTGAGATGTACGCTCGATATACGCAACTTTATAATTATACGAAGGGTAAGACTAGAATTTTTCGTGAAGCTGTCAAAAGTATCTGAAGAGATTAGCGTTTTTCATGCTCGAAAGCGATCAGCTTATAATTCACGTGAAACGCGGTTTTACATTGGAAAGATAAGGGTTTAACCGGACATCAGCTACGTCAACAACTACACGAAGTCGGTGAGGGCATACCTGCAGCAGATCAATAGACTTGAACATACAAGCCAAACACTCCCAGTCTTTCAAAAAAGCTTGCGCGATGTGAGAACATCGGACAGATTTTGGGTCGGTTTATCCACAGATTTGGCCGTAGAACAAGAATTGACGAGAAGTCTTAAAATAGCAACCGCATTGACTGGAGGTAGAGGAATGAAGGAAGTACAGAGACTTCAGTGTGCAATGGGACATCCAACATATGCTCACATTAATCTTCTGATGCAAGAACTGAAAGATGTTTCGTATCACACAAGCGACCAGCACAAAGAGTCTGGTCTTTCAAGGCAGCAGAGGGACTTCAAAGACACACTAATAGCTATTGACTTATCAAGCAGTCTTCTTTTTTCGAGGGTGATCCACTATCGCTTTGAAGCGTTGCTACTGGCATGACTTAAACAGAAAATTTGAACACCGACAATTCAGTGGAAGTCAGGAAGAAGATTCTTGACGGAATCATAGGGAAATCTCTGAAGGCGCATTCGAGAAAACGAAAGGATCAGGCAGTTTTTATGATGGCGAAGCAAAAAAAAATGGGGAAGGAATCCACCGTTTAGACCCTTCATTTCTGTTTCAGCGTCTTCTATCTGTATCCAAAAGACTGAATATGGACGAGAAATCTTCATTTAAATATGAGTTTTACTCCTATCCTGCGTCACTTTTTGACGATTCTCGCACGTTCCAAAAGTAAAAAAAACCAGAGCAGACAAAAGCTCTCAAGCGACTTTCAGAAATCAATACTATTCGGAGAAAGCTCAGTCTGACTTGAACCTACGTCTTAGACGTAGACTACGTCTACATCTTTGACTTTGCTTCACAGGATTCCCTTGGTGAGGAAAGAAACATATTCAGAGATCTTAGACCGATACTGGAACTACGTTTCGGCCAAATATCCAGACACCATTATTGTCTTTGATAGCTACGACATCGCTGCTTCGACAAAAGATATGATTGATCTTAAGCGAAACCGTGTCAATGAAGGTCCTGTTTAGCCCAAAAATGAGACTGACCACCAAACAGGAGGAATTTCTTTCATGTAAAAAGAACAAAGCCCGTTTCGTAAATGTACTTTCTGATTATTTACGAGGTAAAGGTCTGAGAACCATCCAAGCTAAACCTGATGCTGAATTGCTTATTGTGCTTACAGCGGTTTAGTGTTTGAAGACTTGGAATAGTGTAGTTATAGATAAAGACACCGACTTGTTGGTGTTGTTACTTCATCATTGTAGTCCTCAGCACCACGAGGTTTACCTGCACAGTGAGCCTAAGTTAACCACTTTAGATGAAACTTGTGACCTCGAAGCCATTGTTAAGAAGATTGAGACTGAAACCTGCAAACTGCTTCCTTTAGTTCAAGCAGTTCTTGGCTACGACATTCCCGTCTACATGGACTGGGCAAAGGGATTGCGCTTAAACGGCTGAGAGACACCGAACAGTTTAGGGAAAATGATTCAACATTTTCTCAAGTTGATGCTTCAAAAAAAAGAGGTTAAAACAGCAGCAGAGGGTCCACTTTCTATATTGTACGGTGGAAAATCTACTGACAGTTACCGACACCGAGTCTTTCAGCAGAAATTTGCAACGCCTACAACTTTCGTCCATCCCCATGATCTACCTCTTACTTCAGTAGCAGCAAAATTTCACTATTTCCGAACCTATCTTTACGTATAAGATTGGATCAGGCTTCAGACCACCAACCCACCCTAAACGTGACCCTCCCCCGCCCCTCCAGAAAATTATTAGAATACAATAAGCAACTATAACAACTAGATAAATCATTAATTTTAATTTGAACAAAAAATCGCCGATAATTTGAAATTGCAAAAGGATTAGAGATTCATCACATTTATTAAATTAATCGCATGTCTTCTTCCTCTTCGATTTGGATCTGAGCATTAGAGCAACTAGTTCCTTTGCAATATTTGCAAGTAATGCTGCACTCGATGCCATTTCGATAATACCTGTGCCGGTCAATATCACAGGATCTCCTACAACCAGACCTCACGACGGTGAAAAGTTTTTTGGTTCCGCTGGAAGATTTATGACGATTGAGTACAGCATGCCGTTCAGGAGTTTCCATCCCCAATTCAAAGGACCAAGGGAAGTGCTCTAACGCCTGATCAAAGCTTGTACTTAAAGATAGGTTCAAAAACAGTGAAATCTCGCTGCTACTGATGTAAGAGGTAGATCTTGAGGGCAACTTGAGGGTTAGACACGCTGTGCAGGTAGACATTGTGTGGCTCAGGACTACAATGATAAAGTAACAACACCCACAAGTCGGTATCGTCATCGATAACTACACTATCTCAAGTCTTCGAACACTCAACAACTGTAACCACAATAATCAAACCAGAATCAGCTTTAGCTTGGATGGCTCTCAGACCTTTGCTTCGTAAATAATCAGAAAGTACATTAACGAAACGGACTTAATCCTTTTTGCACGAAATTAATTCCTCCTGTTTGGTGGTCAGTTTCATTTCTGGGCTGAACAGGACTTCCCGTCAAGTGACACGGTTCCGCTTGAGATCAGTCATATCTTTTGTCGAAGCAGCGATGTCACAGCCATCAAAGACAATGTTGGCGTCTAGATATTTGGCCAAAATGTAGTTCCAATATCGGTCTATGATCTCTGAATATGTTTCTTTCTTTGCCCAAGAAATCCTGTGGAGCAAAGAACCTCCGTCTAAGATATAGGTGGAAGTCAGACTAAGCTTTTCCTCAATAGTATCAATTTCTGAAAGTCGCTTGATAGCTTTTGTCTGCTCTAGTTTATTTGAATTTCAGAACGTGCCAGAATCGTCAAAAGTGACGGCAGATGGGAGCAAAACTCATATTTAAATTTAGATTCCTCATCCATTCTTTTGGATACAGTTAGAAGACGCTGAAACAGCAATAACAAGTCTAAACGGTGGATACAAAAGTTTTCAAAAGATATTAATAATGTAGATGATTTTATTTTGTGAACATTTTGAAAATTGTCAAGAAAACTTTAAGAACAAAGATATGAAAATTTTAAAAGATCTAAAAACAGATGATTCTCTAATGATAACAAAAGCTGATAAGAGCAATACTGTAGTTATTCTAGTAAGAAACAAATATGATAGAAAAATAGAAACAATTCTAAAGGATAGTTCAACTTACAAAAAACTTAATACAGACCCAACTGAATCTATGTTACAAAACTAAGAAGGGATTTAGCGGACCTTAAGACTAATGAGAATATCATATCTCAGAAGTACCTTAAGTTCCTTCGCAAGGGGTCAGTCTGCCCAAGAATATACAGCGTGCCAAAAATACATAAAATAGGTATTCCTCTAAGACCTATAGTATCACCACTTGCTCGCCAACAGGAAAGATCTAAAAATGGGTAGCAAAGACACTTAAACCTTTATTATATTTCCAAAATTCTTACATAAAAACTCAGAATTAAAAAAAAATAAGCTTATGAATGTTGAAATATGAAATGAATCTAGGTTGTTTAGTTTTGATATAAAATCAATGCACGCCTATATATACTCCTTTTGATAAATCTTTTAGTATTTTATTCAAAACTTGAAGAATATAAAGATGAGACAGAGGAATCACCTTCGGGAATTGAAATAAAACCCCTGTTAAATTTAGTTACAACAGCTAGTAATTATACAAGCTATTTTAAGATTAAGGATAATTTTTTTCATCAAATTAAGGGTGTACCAACGGGTGGACCAGTAAGTCCGCTGTTACCAAACATTTATGCAGAGTATGTAGAAACTTCAGCTTTAGAAACATATTTTCTAAAACCTAAATTTGGGGAACATACATGAATGATATTGAAGTCATTTGGAACTATGGAGATTCAGAATTTAGAGGTTTTCTAGAATATTTAAATTTTTTAGGAGGGGAATTAATTTTTGCAATTGAAAAAGAAACTGAGAATAAGTTACCATTTTTGGATATCTGGATTCACGGAAATAATAATGATTTAGCATTTTCAATTTACCGTAAACCAACCAACAAAATCCGTTATTTGTCTTTCATGTCAAATCACCCAATCCAAGTAAAAATGGGAGTAGTTATTTCTTTAGTTGATAGGATATTAAAATTAGCATAACGAGAACACATGAGCAATGAACTAATTTTTATTATTTAATAGGTAATGGATACCCTGAAAAGATGATTTCCCAAATAATTGAAAAACGGAAAAAAGTTAATGGAACCAAAAATACTAGAAGATGATGGGTCAAATCAACAAACAAACTATATAACTTTGCCGTATGTTCCAAAGCTGTCACAGAAATTAAGAAGAGAACTAAGCGAGCATAATATAAAAACATAATTTAAATCTCGACAAACTATTGGATCGTTACTAAATAATGGAAAAGATAGGGCTCCAAAAAACATACAAAGGGTTTATACAAAATTCCGTGTTCTTGTGGTAAATTTTATGTAGGAAGGACGCAACAAAATTTAGAAAATAGACTACAGCAACACAAAAATGCCATTGACTGTTCTCTAAAATATAATCAAAAACCAGAAACGTTTGAATCAGCTGTAGCCGAATATTTGTTTGACTTTCCTCATCATAATATATTAGGCCCGTTTTTTAGCACTAAGATCTTACATCTTTCTGCAAAGATTATCGTTTTTTAACTTATCTTACTTCTAAGATCTTACAGCTCACTGATGTTACCAAAAAGTGTGAAGACCGTCACTGTTTTGCCATATAGAACAGTGATGAGAGAACTTTGATGATCTACTCATCATTGTTCTCAGACCACTGATCAGAGCAGAATGATGAAAGACGTTTGCACAAAAACGACCAAAGATGTAAGATTTTTGTTCAAAGATTTCACTTTTAAGCGTTTTCTGACAAAAAATGTAAGATCTTAGCATATTGATGAGTGAAAAAACAGGCCTATTGTTTGACCAGATAAAAATTGTAGACACGTCTATAGGCCTCTTAAAAAGCTTTATAAAAATTATTGAAATTAAAAATAATATCTAGGGGGGGTGGGGGGGCAGTATTAAAAGAGACGAAGGGGATTTTAGAATTAGTTCAATTTATTATAGTTTAATTAAGGGGCAGGTAAAGTTTTCTAACAGTGGTAATGTACACGATAGTCCTCAAACAAATGAAAATCGTGTAAACAATAGTGGGGATAAGGTCAAGGCTGGCAGGAGTCAACGAACGGCAGCTAAACTTGCAAATGAAAAAAAATCACTTAATTTATAATGCATGAGATTCGTTGACCTGTTTGCCATGTATAATTACTTCAAGGGTTTTAACATTAAATTTAAGCAGGGTTGGTGACCTGAGATTTGTTTTTGTTCAAATAAAAATAGTATTTTATTTTTGATAGATCCCATTTGCCAATCAGATCTTATGTACAAAAATTATCTAAAGATTTTGTTGTCTTATCTGTGATAACAGTAGTGCCGCAATGGAGTTTTATTAAGATGTGAGTTTTATTTGTCTTGTCTTTTGTTCTTTTTTCTCTTTTATTTGTGTTGCTCTTTGTCTTTCTCTTTAGATGATTAACTAAGTTTTTTTTCTTTTTTCTCCCATTGATAAGGGCTCCCGGATGTGAAGTCAAAACATTCGGAACTCTTTTTTATTAATTAATGTTTTGTTGTTACTTTTGTTTTTAATACGTTTTTGTCCGCATGTAAGATAATATAAGATTTATTCGTCGTTAGACACAAGAACAATATTACATCTTATTATTCCCCCAAAGGTTCATTGACCTTTACAAAGGGGAACGACAAATGAGTTGCTTACTCAGAGATTAACAAAAGAAAAGAAAAGCAAATTCAAAATGATCACGTACTCACATATGAAGCAGAAGAAAAGATATAGATAAAATGAAAACTGTAGAAAAAATAGATTAAATAAACTAAATTAATTAATTAGATTAAATAGACTAAAAAAAATAATAAAATAAAATAAAAACATAAATAAAAATAACTTCTACGAAGCCAAAGAATTTTTGACAATTTTCTCAAACAAACCGAATGAGTGGCACCCCCGAGCTGATTCAGGCAACTTATTCAAAACAATATGAAACGCCATTAGAGGAGTAAAATCTGACCTTATGCAAGGAGTAAATGGAACTTGAACATGATTTGTCATATTACGAAGATTATAATTATTTTGGTCAGAGGTTAAAGATAGCGGAACACTTAGGGGCCGGGGGAGGTCAACATGAAGCTGAGCAAAAGTAAAACATACACATGAAAAGATGTACAGTTACTCAAGATCGAGTAATGGGATAACTAATGAATGATTAGTTACCTGAATAAATTTTCTAGCTTTATTGTAAACCTTAGAAAGTGGTTTTAACAGTGAAGGATAAGTTGACATCCACACAATTGGACAGTAAGAAACGTAAGATTGGATCAAGCAGTGAAAAAGGGATTTTCAAAATTGATCCAGGAAAAGCATGTCTAAGTTTCCTTAAAATACCGAGACTCCTGCATATCTTCATTTTAATAAAATCAATGTGACGTTTGAAAGATAGGTTTTCATCAACAAGAATGCCCAAAAAATGAACATATCGGTCTTTAGATCTATGAATTATTTCATTTGGCTGGTGAATTTCTGATAACTGGGGATAAAATCATAGACCTGAGAAACACGCGAAAACATAAAAAAAACTGGACTTTGAAAAATTTAGGGTAAGATAATTAGCATCAAGCCACAAAATCACCCTCTCAAACAAATTTTCCAAATTCAATCGAAGACCGGATTCGCAGTTTCCCAAAGTGCCAAGTATGCTATCATCAGCAAAACAAACAAGGACATCAGAAGAAGGCGAACTATAGTTGCCACTATGGGCAAGGGAAGGCTTAGGATGACAAAGTCTACAGCAATTAATAAGTTTCTGCTTTTTTACAACATAACAAAGATCATTTACATAAATCAAAAATAGCAAAGGGACAAAATGTCACTGCTTTATTCAAATTAAACCCGTTTTCTCTCTCTTAAACTCTCTCTGGTTTCACGTGAATTAGAAGCTGATCGCTTTAGTTAGGTATGAATAACGCCGATCTCTTCAGATGCGTTTGACAGCTTCACAAAACAAACTTGTCATACCCTTCGTATAATTATAAAGTTGTGTTTATAGCCCGTACATCTCAATCGTTCCAGTAGAAAATCAGTATTTATTGATAATAAAAATGTATCCTTACTTTTGATGGCTCACAGCACAACATACCCATCACGTCCTTTCATTATTTAGCTATGCTCTGATTTGAGCCTGGTAAAACCTACCTTGGAATTTGAATGTAACTGCAAAGTTAATTAGAAGCCAACATTGATCAGTAAAAGTATTGCTTACGCGTTCTTTCAAACTCAAATGTCGACAAAATCGGTCAGCTTATTCTTGCGTATCACCGCATCTGTTGAATAATCAAACAGTTCGTGGTAACGAACTGTAAGTAAGGAGCGACCCGGCTCAATAGTAACCGAAACTCTAAAAAACGGAATTTTGATACTAATAGATACATCAAAAGAAATAGAATTTTATGTTGATTTGAAATATATAAGGTTTATCAAGTTTAGTCTTATCCATCAAAACTAACGAGCCTGAGAAAATTTGTTTTACTTTCAAAATAAGGGGACAATACACCTTAAAAAATCATAAAATCTTAATGAAAATCACACCATCAGATTCAGCGTATCAAGGAACCCTAATCTAGAAGCTGCAAGTTCCTTTCTGCAAAATTGTGGATTTTTTTTATTTTTGAAAGAAGAAAGATCACGGATGCGTGTTTATTTGTTTTTTTTTTTTTCTCCGGGGTGATCGTATCGACCCAGTGGTCCTAGAATATCACAGGAGGGCTAATTGGAATGGAAATTAAAAGTTCTAGTGCCCTCTCTAAGTGACCAAAAAAATGGAGGGCAACTAGGCCTCTCCCATGCTCATTTTTCCCCAAAGTCATCCAATAAAAATTTTGAGATAGTTATTTTGTTCAGCATGGTCAAAAATCTAATTACTATATCTTTGAGGATGACTTAACCCCCCAAAGTCCCCGGTGGAGGGGCTGGAAGTTATGGGCTTTGCCCAATATTTACAAATAGCATTGGTTATTGGGAAGTATACAGACGTTTTCAGGGGGGTATGTTTTCTGGTAGTGGAGGGGGGGGGTAAGACGGAGGATCTTTCCATGGAGGAATTTTTCATGGGGGAAGGGACATTGCTATGAAAGGGGCGCCAGATATCCCAGCATTATTTAAAAAACGATCAGAATTAAATTAAAATAAAACAACAAGTTTTTACACTGAAAGTAGGGAGCAACATCAAAACTTAAAACGAACAGAAATTATTACGCATATGATTGGGTTCACCCCTTAGTCAATACCTCGCTCTTTACGCTAAAGTTTTTTTTAGTATTTTCATAAGAGCTATTTATTCTAATTAACGGCCTTTGTGATTAAGGGATTATTTTTACAGAATTGAAACAAAATTCGAACTTTAGCGTAGAGAGCGAGGTATTGACTAGGGGGCCAATCCCATAATATACGTATTAAAAATATATGAATATAGAAGTTCGTTACGTAAGTTATTGGTAAGTTACGTATATTTATTAGTAATAAAACGTTCGTAAATAAAATTAAACAACTTTCTAGAAAGCCATTTAAATAAATAAACGGCAAACGGCTCTGGGAAGTTCAAAACTCTGATCCGAGTCCACATTCGTGATCTACATACCATACTTCCCTATCACTGACTTTTTAGAAGTGCAAGTTATTTTCTTTTAAAGTCGTTATCAAAAGCAGCGCAGTAGCGCTGCTTAAGTAAAGAGCGATGTGGGCACAATGTATTATTTATTTATTATATTTTTTAATATAGACTAGAGCACTTCGTATCGAAGGAGTTGTCGTAGAAACTTCGAAAAGGCTCATTTAATTGGAAATTATAAGGGCTAGTGCCCTTTTCAATAGTCAAAAGTGATTGGAGGGCCACTAACCCCCCCCTCCCACGCCCACCATTTCCCAAAACACATCCAATCAAAATTTAGTTGTTCAACCTAGTTGAAAGGTCCAAAAATTATGACTTTGAGGATGACAATCCCCCCCAGCCCTCAAGGCAAAGTAAGTTATGCCCTGCGGGAATATAAGGTATAAATAGAGAGGTTGATCGTACAAACTTCGGAGGGGGCTCATTGGATCGGTAATCAGAAGTTCGAGTGCCCTTTTTAAGATTCAGAGTTATCGGAGGGTGGATACCCCCCCCCCCCTTCACACCTCGTATTTTCCCGAAATGCATCTGATAGAAACTTTGAGATGGCCATTTGTGAGCAATCGAATGATCCTTTCAGAGAATGTTGAGGGGAGTGTTGAACTAAATCGAAATACGCTATTTGTATAATGATTGTCAAAAGGATGTAACACAGGAATAACTGAGTATACTAATTTGGAAAATTCAGGAAATGATAAGGGATATGATCAAAAAGGGAATATATGCATACTATCAATACTACTACAACTACCACTACACCCTACTACCACACTATCTCATTTACAGTATTAAGGGGAAATTTGAATTAAATCAAAAGACGCTATGTGCATGCACATTGTCAAAATAGTGTATCTAAAGAATTGATTTGGTTAAAACTGAATCAATTCTCAAGAATTTATTGATTAAGTTGAAATTTTCAGAGAATACTTAAAGGGGAAGATCTTCTCACCAAAAGGAAATATTTGCACACTACCGCTAATACCACTGTTAGAGATGAAAATTTCAAGGAGTAGATGAACATACAGGTTATCAAAAGAACACATTAGCAATGACTAAGTAGACACTTCCAGAACTTGATGAGAGGGATGTTCAACTGACCAAAAGGCAATAGGTTAATACTACAGCTGCTAGTAGTACTACCGCTATTCAATAATAGTACTAGTAATATCAATAGTATACTACTACTGTGACTACTATTACAATTATTCCTAAGGGCATGAAGGTGAAGATTTAAAATAATTTGGAGATGGGAAGATGAACTTAATGAGAATAGGCCATCTGTATGTGGGTTGTCAAAAGGGTGTAACAGCAATACCTTAGGAACAGTATGGCGTGTGAAGTTTAAACTAGCAGGGCTTGTACATAGATATAACATCAAAACTACAAAGAATTGTATTGCCGTTCATGTGGTGAGTTTTTAATTTGTTTACAACATCAAATTCATTTTATAAATAAGATCTTTGAGTCCCCAAAAGTGGACGAAATGCTGTTGCCAACCATTTTCCTAATTTAGAAACTGGTGAATCTGGTTAAACTGGTGAATCTATTCATTCACCAATTTCTAAATTAGGAAAATGGTTGGCAACAGTTGGGGACTCCAAGATCTTATTTAAAAATGTCTTTGTAGTTTTGATGTTGTATCTATGTACACAAATTATGATGTAAAAAAAATATTGATTCCCATAAAAAAAAAAAAAAAATACAGAACATTTTGAATTGATACAAGATGTAATTTTGGCAAGGATGGACGTCGAAGTTATTATGAAAGTAGTTTCGTTGGTCAACAGGAATTCCTTTTATTTCGGTTTTAGAGGATAATTTTATCAACAGGTCTTCCGGTTCACCAAGGGGCGCTCCTCTAAGTCCAATCCTGGCTAATTTACTTTTGGATTCTATTGAAATGTCCGCTATTCAGTCTTATAGTCTGGCTCCTTGTTTCTGGTTTAGGTTCATGGACGATGTTTTATGTTTTTGTGAACATGGATTGGAGTCCTTAAATTTGTTTCTTGACCATTTAAACATATCTGACAAAATATTAAATTTACACTAGAGCTGGAAAAACAAGAAAGGCTACCTTTTTTAGATATTCTATTAATAAAAAGTGATAATGGTTTAGTTTTTTCAAATTACTGATGGTTGATATAGTTTTTAAAATTGGTTCCTTGGAGTATTTTGATGGCGAATTATTGTATTTGAGGGGTATTTTATTTTGTAACGGGTATCCTGTAAAATTTGTGAATGAAATGATAAAGAAAAGGCAGATGAAGCATGAAAAAGGTAATAAAAACGAAGGTTCTGAACTTTTGGACCCTACAATTTCCAATAGATATGTTCCATTAGCCTACATCCCAAGTCTTGGGGAGAAAATTAAACAGACTTTATTAAAACATAATTATGTCAACTTGTTTTAAATCAATCAGACCATTGAGTAGCTTTCTAAATTCTGGAAAGGATGCAACACGTAACAGTTTGGCAAGTGGAGCGACCATTTTGTGCAGTTCGAGGAAGCTATAGCCATTTCGAATGATAAAGGTTTCACTCAATGGGCTCTCTAAGCACTAGAAATAAATAAAAAAAACTGCAGGTTTACCAATTAAAAGAGATACTGGTAATATAAATATTAATCATATTTATGATATTATATTAGAAAATGAGCCCATATTCAAAAACAAAGTATTGCAAAATATCCAAGGGATTAGTTGAAGTAACAAACCCAAAAGCCGAGTCAAACTCAAAACGAGCAAAAATTAACATGAGTAGGGCTGATAACCCGCACGCCTTCTCAAGACCTGAACACAATTTGCACTTTACTGAAATAAAAAACCTTTTGAAATGTTTTCATTTTTCTTACTTTCATAAATGAAAAGTTATCAAAACTTTAAGGAATAATATTAGTGTATGTCAATTAAACTGACAATCCACGGTCTTTTGTATTTTGCTATTTTTTTTTGTTTTTTTTTTCAGTAAAGCGCAAATCGTGTTCTGGTCTTGAGAGGTCATAGGGGTTTTGAGCCCAACTTATGTTAATTTTTGCTCGTTTTGAGTCTAAGTCGGATATTTATTGTAATTTTTGTTCGTTTTGAGTTTCATTTATTTGTTGATAGTGATTCGTGGTAGTTTACGCTTGGAAGATTATTTGACTTCAATTTTGCTCATTCTTGGCTTAATGGAGCTCTTTACTTTTCTTTCAAAAATTTTTTTGGTGGAAAAAGTTTTTAAAATTAATTTTAGAAGAAAAGATGAAAAAACGCCAATTTTGGGAAATTGATTTTACATGTTGTAGATAATTTTTTCCCGGTTCAAATTATAACAAAATCAAAACTTTTGCGATTTGTTTGAAATAACCCCTTAAGTTAATTTATATTAACTTTATTACAATCTTTATTGTTAAATAAAGAACTCACTCAAAAGAAAGGGCTCTGCAGGTTTATGTTAAGGCAATGTGTTGCGATTTTGCATTCATTCTGTGCGGAGGTGAAATAAAATCTATAATGATACTCAGCATAAAAGAGTTATAAACCCGTTTGACAATATTTGTAAACCTATTGATAGTGGTATATGATTTAACATTGGATTCAAAAGAAAATTGACGAATATTAATCTACCACCTGTTCTGTTTGAAACTGGGGGGCCGTACACGTTTACGAAGTAGCCCCCCTTGCGAGTAAGTCCTTGTTTCATGTTTTATAGAGAGTTAAGCTAACAATTTCCCATTTTATAATAGAAAAAGGATGGAAGTACAGAGCATAGCATCTGCGTTTGAAGAGATAAAAAAGACAGTGTTCGAAATCCCTAGCCTGTTGAAGAGTATCGATGACGTTAGACATAAGCCTAACAAGTATTGAAGCTAAAATGAAAGAGTTTAATGTTAAGCAAACGGAAACAGCTCAAGAATTGACAACCATTCGAGCAGAGCTGGAAGTATCCCGTAAGAGAAATATGCGGCTTGAGAAAGAAATGAAACAGACAAATTTGATGTTTTATAATTTTCCCCAGCCGCTAATCAGTGATACTGTGCCAAGCTTAAAAGTGTCAAAGTGGGAATTCAGGGATGCTATTCGTTTAAGGGGACCACAAAACCCACGCCCTATTTTAGTAAAGTTCAATTCCAAAGTTACACGAGATACTTTGTTGAGGAATGCGAACCTTTTCAAGCGAAGGGGGATATCAGTAGCGCCAGATTATACGCCAGAAGAACGCGAGGCTCGTACGCCCTAAGACCCATATTATCCCAAGCTATAAGCGAAAAGAGAATTGTGAAATTACGCGGAAATAGATTATGTATAGACAATCAGATGTTTGCTTATGACTTTGAGAGAAAAACAGTGCTGGAAATGGCGGAGCCGACTATGGAGAACCAAACTCATAATAAAGATAGTAGCAAAAAACCACATACCGAGAAGGTCTTATATGCTATCCCCCTCAAGCGATAGCGATTCAGATCCTGAAATTGACAGCATCTCAAACAGCGATTCAGATACAACGCTCACAGAAAAGCCGGCTGTGGTACCAGACCCTAACATTCCTAGTGAAAACCACGCAAAAAGTGATAGACCGAAAGGAAAAAGGGATCTGGACATGATTCTAAGCCCAAGCGACGATCGTAGGCAGGATCAAAGAAATGTAAGACCAAATTAACGACAAAAACCGGAAAAGAAAGAAAAAAGTCGTAGTCGTAAAAAATAAGCCCAAACTCCAGCAGAGCGACCACCATTTGTCGTACGATAGGGAAATAGCCATACACAGAAACTATCAGGTATTACGTGGAATGTACAGGGTCTAAGTAGTAAAAGAGATGTGGGTTTAAAAAGTTCATTTTTAGATTCACAGATAACTTGCTTAGTTGAAACATGGTTATTGCCAGAAGAGGAAATATCAGTTTTTGGTTATGTTGTTTTTCGTGTAGATAGAAGGACATCAAGGAATTCCAGGAACTATGGAGGAATAATAGTGCTAGTTAAGCAACAGGAATTTCCCAGTTTGAGTCGTTTGCCAAGCAAGTCTGAGAATTTGATCTGGTTACGTTTGAATTTTTTGGGGAAGTGGTTTATATTGGGGTGTGTTTATATTTCACCAGAGAATAGTTCGTATTGGGAAGAGGATACTTGGTCAATACTAGAGGAAGAAATGATTTTTATTAAATCGCGGTATAATGGCGATTCAGTGTTATTAATAGGTGATTTAAACGCTTACACTGCTGAACAATCAGAGCTAAATATGAATTTTGTTTCAGATGATGAGGACGACCCTGTAGCGGAGATTATTCCTTCAATATATTTTATATCACGAAAGAGCCAAGATTGAAAAAGGAGAGTTAACTCATGGGGGAGGAAACTGCTTGCACTGAGTGGAGGTTCTGGATTGGCAATTGGTAGTGGGAGATTTGGTGAGGATGGTAGCTTAGGTGAGTACACTTGTGTTTCTGGACCTTGCTATAGTTTGATAATATATTGGCTGACACTGGGCTCGAAACTGAATCCCTAAATGTGAAAGTGATACATCGAACAGGATCGGACCACTTTCCAGTTAAAGTAGAGTATATTATTTCTTCTGATTCTGGATTGGCAATTGGTAGTGCGAGATTTGGTGAGGATGGTAGCTTAGGTGAGTACACTTGTGTGTCTGGACCTTGCTATAGTTTGATTGATAATATATTGGCTGACACTGGGCTTGAAATTGAATCCCTAAATTTGAAAGTGATACATCGAACAGGATCGGACCACTTTCCAGTTAAAGTAGAGTATATTATTTCTAAAAGAGAATATTGTTCGGTTGAGAATAGAAATGAGGAGAGGTATGCGAACAAGAAACGACGAAAGAAGGAGCTAGCAATTTTACGTCCTAGAATAAATTGCAATTGGTCACATGAACAATAGGTACTGGTCCATGAGAAATTAATTAATGACCCCATAGCGAAAGAAATAGACCATCTGAAGTATGAGGTTGAGGTGCCGAATGCCGACCCGGAAACACTAGCGAATAGGTTTTCACAAATTTTAAGCGAATCACGGGCATCAGTAAAATCAGCCGAGAAAAAAAAAGAAAGTTTTTATGACGAAGAATGCAAATTCAGTAGCGTTAATTTGTATAAAATATTACACAATGTAAAGAATGCACGGAATGATGAATCAAAAATCGAGGCACTAACAAGATACCGTTTAGCACGTAAAGAGCACAACAAATTAATAAAAAGGAAAAAGGTAAATTATAAAAGAAAAGAAAAAGCCACTCTTTTAAACTGCTTTAGAGAAAATAACAGTAGGGAGTTCTGGACAATGTTAAAAAGAGATAGGTTAAAGACCTACAGTCAGAGGTGCCTGCCCCCGAAACTTGGCCCGATTGCTTCAAATAACTACAAGAAGATACCCAGGATAGCAACATACATCTACAGGAGGCATTAGGTCTAGATGACCGTGAAGAAAAATCATTCCCTCTGAACCAGGAAGATTATGTATTATGTAACCCAATCAGCCCAGGAGAAATTGAAGATTTACTTAACAAAATACGAGGTAATTCAGCTCCCTGACCTGATAGAATTCTTGTGAATATCTTCTAAACATTTTGAACTGTTATGTTACTTTTTTTGGCCTCATTATTTAACCTAGTAATTTTAAAGAAGGAGTGACCAATGACTGGAGAACCTCTCTTACTTTCTCACTTTATAAGAATGGTAATTCTGGTGCACATGATAGCTATAGATCAATAAGCCTCCTAAACAGGGCCGGAGTAGTCCTGGAAAAAGTTACAAATAGACTGGGAATGTGGATAGAAGAGAAAAAATTTTACAAGAAGAACAAGGTGGGTTCAGACCAGATTATTCTACAGCTGATATAGTTTTTGTTATTAATGCTCTAGAATAAAAACATTGTAAAGGTAAAGGAAAGTTATATGTGGCTCTAAATAAATTTGAAATCCGCATTTGATAGTGTAGATCGTGTTTTATTGTTTAATGTTTTTATTAAATCTAGGCCTACCAATTCCTTTTATAAAACTTCTATTATCTATGTATTCATCGAATAAAAGTTTTCTGAAAGTTGTTAGGAAGGGAATATCTCTGCCATTTTTTTCGAAAAAGGGCGTGCACCAAGGAAGTACACTTTCGCCAAAAATTATTTGCTATGTTTATTAATGATATTGTTTTTTATTCCCGACAATGATGGGCTCCTAGGCTACTTTCCCACTGGGAAATCTGAATATGGCAATGCTACTATTTGCAAACGACATTATATTACTAGCAAAGACAAAGAATGATTTACAAACTCTCTTGAATCTCCTTGAAAAATATTTGCAAGAGAAGAAACTAGAGGTGAATGTCACGAAATCCCAAATCATGATTTTTAGCAAAAATCCCTTGGAATCAGTACCACAATTTTATTTAATGGAAAAATGCCGGAAGTGGTGGAAAAAGTCAAATTCTTTGTTTTCTTCCTTTGTCGAAATAGAAAATGGACGAGTCGTATTACAATAAAGACACAGAAAGGAAGAAATGCATTATTTGGAATATATAGAAGTACACTAACATCAGAAATAAGTGAATTAAGCATCCAAAAATATATATTTTATATTAAAATTACGCCTATCCTACATTACGGATCAGAAATATAGGGATATCAGCCGGCAAAGCAACTAGAAACCCTTCAACTTCAATATTATAAACGAGTTTTTGGCCTACACAATACAACATATACGTTGGTATTAAGAGGTGATCTTGGTATATTTAACCTGAAATTGAAAAGATACACCCAAATCATCAAATTCTGGTTAAGACTCTTCAAACTTCCCCAGACTAGACTTGCCCGAGCAGCATATGAAGATCTTCTCCTTCAGTGTAACAAAACATCATGGCCAGCACAAATCAAAAGGATATTAGATGAGAATGGATTTTCAAGTTCGTGGGAGAGGGGAAAAGGGACAGAAGATCATGAAAAGTTCTTCAAGGAATTTAGTGCAAGACTTGAAGACTAAGAATTGCAACTATGGCAATCAGCTGTGGATAAATCTCCGAGTCTTACTTGTATAGAGAAGTAAAAGAGAATTTTGGTCAGGAGTTTTATTTCAAGCTGGGATTGCCCATTAAATATCTGAGGATTTGCATTCAGATTCGAGAAAATTGTCTTCCAAATTATGGTAAGGTTGTAAGGAAAATGAGGGAAGGTCCGGAGGCCGGGTGTAGTTGCTTGAGACGGGGGTAAAATGATTATGGGTTGGGTCATTTCCTCCTACTGTGTAAGCAACTCTCTCATTTAAGGGGATCAATTATCCAGGATGTTGAAGATAGGCTGCTTTGTGAGTTAATGAGGTCTAGGGTTCCCCGTTATATTGTGGCAGTAGGAAATTTTGTATTGATGGGAAGGATGTCAAATGAAGTGTAATTTTTCTTAGTATTTGTCTTTTTTGTATATGTCTTTAAAACGATTTTAAATACAGATTATTATCATTATTATGTGGTATATTAAAAAGTCGCCCTATATCGTCTATTGTAAACTATTTTAGTTTCTGTGGCTGGACTATTTAGAATTGATTGGGTGGTGTTGCCTTAGCTTGTAGAGCTTGGATAAGAGGTCCAAATAAACGACAGAAAACTAAAAACCGACGCCCACTTTCCTGAAAGTCTTAGGAAGCCATTTAACTTCTTTGTTTTCGTGCTGGAGATAGAGATATTCAGACTTAACGAAACTTACATTATTAGAACGTGTGAAATTTTTTTGGATTAAACAGAACAAAATGTTCTTTTTAAGTTTCAGGAAATGGAAGTTTCTAAAAACATTCTAGCATACCTGCTAGGAAAAACAGACAGTGCTTTGCTTAAAAATTAGTAAAAGGTAAAGTTTTTCATTATTTTAACTAGCCCCTCGTTCGCTTTTTGAACTTTTGACACGTTAAAGATCCCTAATCAGTTTTTACAAAAATCTTAAGAAAATATCATTCAGTAATGTCGCAACTTTGGTATTTTCCTGTTGTGTTGGGCAAAATTCGCTAATGGGTCCTTTGTCTTTGAGACGGTCAGCCGACTCTTTAGCACGCAAATTGATTTTGGGGTATTGAATGGCCTTGAAACTATGATTTTAACCACTTATTTGTAATAAGTTACATCAGTCATCTGATCACTTGAAATCATTCCTTAAGCGGCTAAAAAAATACATATAAAATAAAGAAATAGGGCTAGAGCACTAGAACAGGGGCGTCTAATTTGAAGCACTGGATTTTATTGATCCAGACTACTATTATAAGTTTAGGAATAAATAAATTTCAATATTTCTTCAAGTCAAACCTGATAAATGGGGATCCGCCAATCTGCTCATTTCTTTGGGAAAAAAAAACAGAAAACGAGCATTAAATTGTGTTTTCCCTGAATTTTAAATTATTCCATTTCCGAAATTATGAACAGGAAATATATTTTTATGCATCGATCCATACTGAGTTCATCTGGTATGAAGTGACGTCAGATTTTTACAGACTGATCAATAAAGATCTACTTGTCAGGAATGATAAGGTAACGATGTAAAAGTAAGCGAGTAATTATCTGGACCATGTTAGACTTGAATATTTGGGTCAGTCTTCCTTCTTATCTACCTCTCTATTTTCCAGGGAAAAGACTACGAAAAGTCCGAAAAGTTTCCCGAACATGCTTTCCCCGCTAGGTACCACAGTAAAAATGATTCGCGATGCTCCGTCAATTTATGCTAGAAACTTTGTACTCAGGGCAACTCAGGTAGAGAAACTTTAACTTTGCTCCAATCTATGGACATCTTTTCCAGACCATATTTATAATCCTGCAAAAGTTCTTCAAGTAAGCAAGAAAAAAGAAAGAAAACTAATTTTGACTGGATCTTGCTTGAGAAGGAGGTTTGGCTACTAAACCTGGCATAGAAAGGCATGATTTCAGCTTGTTAAACTAATGCTAGCTAAGCCAACTTTTATAATAATCGTGTTAATCAGTTTTAGTTGCAACACTAAAAGTAACAAAAAAAAATTTCATTTGAAAAATATTTTTGGCTTATCATTTGTATTAAATACAATCCAAGAAATGTTAGTACTGAAAATAGAAAATCACTATGTTCTGAGGAGATTATAGTATTTCTAAGAAAAAATCATCTTTTAATTTAGTAACTTCTGAGAAATTTGAGCAACATAAAAGTAATATTTTGTATTTATATGTCAATGAAACCATAGTTAGCAATAATAAAAAGCAAAGGAGTAAAGCGGATAACATATCATCCATAAGCAACAAAACTAAATTAAGCAGAATCAAGCACAATTAAAACTATATTTAAAATGAAAATCCTCACCGCCTCCTCAATATTTTTAGTTATATATTTCTATATATTATATATTACGAATTTTATTTATATATTTTTTTCTAAGAGCATTCACTCCTATTCAGACTTCCAAGCCACGGCTCGTCATCTTTTACATTCAAATGAATGTGTTCAAAGTCTTTTATAGTGCAGGCGAAAAGCACCAAAATACTTCCGTGTTTGAGGAAAGCACCAAAATTAGCTGAGATATACTTTCGAACATGCTCTTTAATATGGCTAGAATACTCAAGCGAAATTTTTCCTCGGAACGCCGCTAGGTGGCATGGAATCCAAGATGACGGAAGAACATACGAGTATGTCAAAATGAAAAGATGTGGCTGTTCAAATAGGCTAGTATGGGGTAATCGATGGCACAGGTTTGGAATATGAGCTTAAAAATAAACTAAATTGTACCGAAGTGCCGCTAGGTGCCTCAAATCTAAGATGGCGGTCGAAAATATGAGTTGGTCAAAATGAAAAGATATGACCGCTCGAATAGACGAGTATGGAATCAACGATGGCAGAAGTTCCGAATATGAACGTAAAACTAACCTAAGTTGTACCGTAGAGTTATACCGCACTTCAGATTCAAGATGGCAATAAAAAAATACAAGTTTTGTTAAAACAAGAAGTAATGACTTCAAATGGGAGGTTTAGGAGCAATCGATGCTTCAGATTCTCAAAACGCACGTATATTCACATAAATATACCTTAGTTGAACCGTTGATCCGCTTGGGGTCTTAAATTCGTTGACCCACTGATCCGCTTGGGGTCTAAAATCGAAGATGGCGGAAGAAAATGTCAGCTTTCCGAATCGCACGAGGGTAATGATCCCGATATAACAGGCTGGAGTGGACTAATTAATGCAGCAATTTTAAATATCGTCCTGTCATTCCGACATACGCCTAGTAGTAGTACAGTCTGTACAGTACAAATTGCCTAAGAATGGGACCAAGACGTGCCCAATTTATGGCCTTTCTCATTTAAATACGTGTTATATCTTCATCTCTTTATTTATTGTAAATATATCAACAGAAGCTAAACGGACGGATGAAAGCATATAATAATAATAATTTTATCAGGAACACAAAGAGATCAATCAAGTTTTCTGGTAAAAAAAAAAACTCATCAATTGTTCAACAATTAAATCACTTTGATTTTTCTCTTTGACCTTTTTTTCACCCCCTTTTTTATAGCCACAACATACTGACTTGCGACAGACTTTTGATACTGGCGGAAGCGAACCTAACCAATTGGGAAGCCATTTTCCATGGGTGCCTCTGACCCAACCAAAGTCAGCAGAACTGGGAAGGGTGGGTGTTGATTCCAGGCTGCGACTCCATACATGACGTGACTGTAGTGCAGCTCTAAGGATCAGTTGTAAAAGCGAAGCACTGGCTGGAGGAAGTCTCTGCATGTTCTTGGTCTTTTATCGTAGAAATGTTTATTTCCTAAATTCATTCACGTCGTCACAGTCGTTTTTTACGGTGTATATCTTCATGACAAAGCGTTCAAGGTGATGTAGTTGCAGTTCTGTGACTTGGGAAGGCTGGTTTTTCAGTTCAAGGAAAGTCTCCGGCAGTCCTGGCATATTTTGCAAAGTCGCAAAAAACTGCCTCTTTGAGCTGTGAATAAAAGAAGAAACGGTATCACATCCTGTAAACGCGTGGAAGAACGAAAGTGCCTGTGATTTCGGTGGTCCGAGCGATCGAACTACTTCGTGTATGGGAACGTATTTTAGGTTGGTACCGATAACAAACGCAATAAATAGTTCAAATACTCGAATGCGATCAAAGCATGAGGTTGCAATCACAATCACATCTGTCTCCACCGTTTGCATGAGAACCGACACATCTGACACATCCTTGCAAGACTGCGTCACAAGCGTGAAGCAAAAAGTGGGTGTCAGCCTCTTCGTGTAAACATAACTGGATGAGGTTCTGCTCTTCGAATGCCTGGTTAGGTATGCACGTGTTTCCGGCAGTGTAATATGCTCGTTTTGACGTTGGAGACATTTTCCCGACAGCATGGGACAGCAGGTTAAACAAGCTTGTTTTGTTGGCATCTACTTGCAGGAATTCTTTCCACTTTATAATTTGTGGGTTCGGAACAACTTTTAATTGTGAATCCATGCCTTTCTGACTTCTGACAGACGACTTTAGACTATCTAATCTGTAAACATTGAATACGAGTTCAAGTCTCTCGACATATCTGAGCTGATACTCTATCATGGGAAAAATCACGTTTTCTGCATACTCTCCAAAGGTCTTCGAACTTCCTGGGTTCGGCATTTGCATCAGAGCAGCTCCGTCTATCAGTTTTCACTGTAACATTTGGAATGTTAGCCTCAGCAGCTGAGGTTAAGCTGATTAAGACATCTGCAAGTTCAGCCTTCTTGCCAACAAGAATCTGGCATCAGACGTCAAAGCCGGTGAATACTGACTGTTTTTTTTGTGTTTGAAGAAGGCGTCCATGTCGCCTCCTCAAGCAACACAGCGCACGTAAAATTGAGGCAGCTAGCGGCACTACGGTGCAACTTAGGTTATTTGTGCGTTCATATTCGGAACCTCTGCCATCAATTAACCCACACTAGCCTATTTGAACGGCCATGTCTTCTCATTTTGACAAACTCGTATTTTCGTCCACCGTCTTGATTTCAACTCACCTAGCGGCGTTTCAAGGAAAAATTTCACTTGTGTAATCAAGCCATATTAAAGAGCATGCTCAAAAGTAATATCAGCCAATTTTGGTGCTGTCCTCCAACACGGAAATATTCTAGTGTTTTTCGACGCTTTTCGCCCACACTATTGAACTTTCGTTGGCACGCATCGGACGAAGGGGTAATCCACATAATGGTTACTATGTTACATGGACGCTTTTATTTCCAATATTGGCAATAAAAAGAAGTTTCAGCTAAACAGAAAAAGATAGATCACTGTTCTATGCTTTCGTCTTAAAAAGTGTACTTTAATTGCACTGGTTTATTTTTGTGTGGTCATTACACAAGTTCCATTTGAACAGTGTTGTGAGGTCCTCTACCCCAACCCCAAAGGCCCCCCGGCCCCCTAATGGCCCTCGAGCCCCCCAACACCCCCGGGACCCATCCCCCACCCCAATTTTTTAAAATAATTTTTGAATTTTTTTAACATGGTATTTTTTTTTACTTTTTTACGTATCTTAAAATGACATGAAATATGCTTACGGCTCTACCAATCATACTCTGTGCTTGTTCATAGACACGACGCAGCTTTCCCACTGGTACTCTATGACAGGTTATCGACACTACCTAGTTTATTGCATGCATTAAATCAGTATTTTTTACACAGTGGAAGGATAAACACACAATTCATATCTGTAAAAAAGTGAAGATTAATTATTCGACGAAAGTATGTGCACATGATAAAATCATCGTCGTGTTGAATGCTGACAAGGAGAAATACCTGAACTATGAAACGAGTGCAAGTGGTAACACTATTGGAAATGTATGTATGCGTTGTCATGACAGCGAGAAGTTAGATTTCTTTGGAGTACCCAAGAATTTCAATCGTGTAAACGGTGTAATATGCGAGAGTAACATTACCAGAGAAATTAGTGCTCAAAGAGAATGCAAACTTAAAAATAATTGTCGATGATCGGGGAAAGCTCCTTGCTAGTGCTTCCGGTAACATGCTACCTGTTGATACATCCTATCATCATCTTTCCGGTATTAGCATTTTAAAGAGAACAAGAAGAAGACAAGCATACTCCTGCACTAATGTCATTAATCATATCTTGACAATGTGCCAAAACTGCTATCTATGTAAAAATAATGTGACAATAGACAGTGAAATCGCAGGCAGAATAAAAAGGACATTAGCAGACAATATCATCAATGAATATAAAGATGAATTGATGGAAATTGAAGCGCAAGTGTACTAATAATGTATAATAATGTATTTAACATATTTTTATATTAATATTCTACATGTCCTTATTTCATTAAAAATATCTTATGCATTATTTTGTTAAGTGTTCATTATTTTTAGGATATGCTAGAACGTCAAACGTTCAGAATATCAATTAAAAAGGTCAGAGATGTAAGAAAAAGAATTTTAGAGATAAAGCTACTACTAGCAGGCTCAATTTTTCATAGAATGGGCATTTCACAACAAGTTCTTTTCTTAATGTCCTTCCTAAACCCCATTTTACAAGTTGAAGTATCCATCCTTTTCATCCACAATTTTACTTTACAGCTTTTTGAATGCTCCAACACCAAGCAATACTTTTCAAAAGGCATTTCACAACAAGTTCTTTTCATAATGTCATTCCTAAACCCATTTTACAAGTTGAAGCATCCATCCTTTTCACCACAACTTTACTTTACAGCTTTTGAATGCCCCAACACCAAGCAATACTTTTCAAAAGGCATTTCAGAACAAGTTCTTTTCTTAATATCCTTCCTAAACCCATTTTACCAATTGAAGTACCCATCCTTTTCATCCAAAACTTTACTTTACAGCTTTTTTGAATGCTGCATCACCAGGCAATACCTTTCAAAAGGCATTTCACAACAAGTTCTTTTCTTAATGTCCTTCCTAAACCCTTTTTACAAGTTGAAGCATCCATCCTTTTCATCCAAAACTTTACTTTACAGCTTTTGAATGCCCCAACACCAAGCAATACTTTTCAAAAGGCATTTCAGAACAAGTTCTTTTCTTAATGTCATTCCTAAACCCATTTTACAAATTGAAGTACCCGTCCTTTTCACCCACAACTTTACTATACTGCCTTTTTTGAATGCCTCATCACCAAGCAATACTTTTCAAAGGACATTTCAGAACAATTTCTTTTCTTAATGTCCTTCCTAAACCCTTTTGACAAGTTGAAGTACCCATCCTTTTCATCCAAAACTTTACTTTACAGATTTTTTGAATGCTCCAACACCAAGCAATACTTTTCAAAAGACATTTCAGAACAAGTTCTTTTCTTAATGTCCTTCCTAAAACCATTTTACAAGTGAAGTACCCATCATTTTCACCCACAATTTTACTTTACAGCTTTTTTGAATGCCTCATCACCAAGCAATACCGTTCAAAAGGCATTTCACAACAAATTCTTTTCTTAATGTCCTTCCTAAACCCTTTTACAAGTTGAAGTACCCATCCTTTTCATCCAAAACTTTACTTTACAGCTTTTTTGAAAGCTCCAACACCAAGCAATACTTTTCAAAGGACATTTCAGAACAATTTCTTTTCTTAATGTCCTTCTTAAACCCTTTTACAAGTTGAAGTACCCATCCTTTTCATCCAAAACTTTACTTTACAGCTTTTTGAATGCTCCAACACCAAAGCAATACTTTTCTAAGGGCATTTCACAACAAGTTCTTTTCTTAATGTCCTTCCTAAACCCATTTTACAAATTGAAGTACCCATCCTTTTCACACAACTTTACTATACTGCCTTTTTGAATGCCTCAACACCAAGCAATACTTTTCAAAGGGTATTTCATTACAAGTTCTTTTCTTAATGTCCTTCCTAAACCCATTTTACAAGTTGAAGTACCCATCCTTTTCACCCACAACTTTACTTTACAGGCAAAAAGTTAGGTTAGGTTAAGTTAGGTTAGGCTAGGTTAGCCTACGTACGCGGGCGTTCGTAGGCTAACCTAGCCTAACCTAACTTAACCTAACCTAACTTAATCTAACCTAACTTTTTGCCTGTCTCTCACCTAACCTAACCTAACCTAAGTGAAGCGTACGTAGGCTAGCCTAACCTGACTTAACCTAACCTAATCTAACCTAACTTAATCTAGCCTAACCTAACCTAACCATACTCGCCGGAAAAGGTTAGGTTAACTTATCATGAGCGCACATGATAAGATAACCTAACCTAACTTAAACATGTAGAAATGTTTCTATTTATTTATTAATATTTATTTATACCTAACTTAACCTATTGTTTTGGAGGTTAGATGACCGAGTTTGAACGATTGTCTTTAATAATAGAAGGAGTCACTCATTTTCTAATTTAAAAATTTGAGGGGTAAATCCCTAAGACAACGGAGCTAAAACTTAATTTAAAATTAGAATAGAACTTTAAATTTTTCATCTCTTTGAGAAAAAAACAGAACTGAAGTGGAACCTTTTTATTTTCTTGGAAAAATTAGAAGAGAACTTGACCATTTTGCACTTCATTGAGAAAATTTGGAATTAAAGTGGAAATTTTTATCTTAATGGTGAATATTCACGATCAATGTATAACTTCTTCTATCTTCTATGAAAAACTTGGCACAGAACTTAAAATTTTTTCATCTCTTTGAGAAAAATCGGAACTGTATTTATGAAAATTTAGAATTAAAGTGAAACTTTTCATCATCACTGGAAAACAATCACAATCATAGTATAACTTTTCCCATCTTCTATGGAAAAATTTAGAACAGAACTTAAAATTTTTTATGTCTTTGAGAAATTAAGAACTGATGTGGAAGCTTTTTTCATTTTCTTTGGTAAATTTCAGAATTGAGCTAACTTTTTTCTATTCTTTAAGAAAATTCAGAAGAGAACTTGAACATTTTGCACTTCTTCGAGAAAACTCAAAATTAAAGTGATGCTCCTTATCTTCATGTCGAATATTCACAATCAATGTATAACTTTTTCTATCTTCTATGAAAAATTTGGAACAGAACTTTAAATTTTTCATCTCGTTGCAAAAAATCGGAACCGAATTTAAGAAAATTAGAATTAAAGTGAAACTTTTTATCTTCACTGGAAAATAATCACAATCATAGTATAACTTTTCCTATCTGCTATAGAAAAATTTAGAACTGAACTTTAAATTTTTTATGTCTTTGAGAAATTAAGAACTGAAGTGGAAGGTTTTTTCATTTTCTTTGGTAAAATTCAGAATTGAGCTAACTTTTTTCTCTTCGTTAAGAAAATTCAGAAGAGAACTTGAACATTTTGCACTTCTTCGAGAAAACTCAGAATTAAAGTGGAGTTCCTTATCTTCATGTCGAATATTCACAATCAATGTATAACTTTTTCTATCTTGTATGAAAAATTTGGAACAGAACCTTAAATTTTTCATCTCTTTGAGAAAAATCAGAACTGAATTTAAGAAAAATTATAAATAAAGTGAAACTTTTGATCTTCATGGAAAATAATCACAATCATAGTATTACTTTTTCTATCTTCCATCTAAAAATTTAGAATAGAACTTTAAATTTCTTTATTTCTTTGGGGAACTTAAAACTGAAAGTGGAAGATTTTTATTTTCTCTGGAGAAATTAGAATTGAATTGTGTTCTTTGTTAAAATTCAGAAGAGAACTTGAACTTTTCTTCACTTCATTGAGAAAATTTTAAATTGAACTAGAACTTTTTATCTTCCGGGAAAATATTCAAAAGTATGGTATTACTTTATCTATCTTCCACCGAAAAATTTAGAATTGAACTTTAAATTTCTTTATGTCTTTGTGAACTTAAAACTGACGTGGAAGATTTTTATTTTCTCTAGAGAAATTAGAATTGAATTGTGTTCTTTGGTAAAATTCAGAGGAAAACTTGAACTTTTCTGCACTTCGTTGAGAAAATTTTAAATTGAACTAGAACTTTTTATCTTCCGGGAAAATATTCACAAGTATAGTATTACTTTTTCTATCCTCCATCGAAAAATTAGAATTGAACTTTAAATTTCTTTATGTCTGTGTGAAATAAAGAACTGAAGTGGAAGATTTTTATTTTCTCTGGAGAAATTAGAATTGAATTGTGTTCTTTGGTAAAATTCAGAAGTGAACTTAAACTTTTTTATATTCTTTGAAAAATTTGGAACAGTATTTTAAATTTTTCATCTCTTCGAGACAGATCTGAACTGAAGTGGAAAATTTTTATATTATTTGGAAAAATAGAAATGATCAATCACTTATTTCTTTTTCATAGAGAAAATTCAGAAGAGAACTTGAACTTTTCTTCACTTCGTTGAGAAAATTTAAAATTGAACTAGAACTTTTTATCTTCCGTGAAAATATTCACAAGTATGGTATTACTTTTTCTATCTTCCACCGAAAAATTTAGAATTGAACTTTAAATTTCTTTATGTCTTTGTGAAATAGAGAACTGAAGTGGAAGATTTTTATTTTCTCTGGAAAAATTAAAATTGAATTGTGTTCTTTGGTAAAATTCAGAAGAGAACTTGAACTTTTCTATCTTCTATGAAAAATTTGGAACAGTATTTTAAATTTTTTCATCTCTGAGAAAAATCTGAACTGAAGTGGAAACTTTTTATATTATTTTGGGAAAATAGAATTGATCAATAACTTATTTCATTTTCATTGAGAAAATTCAGAATCGAAGTTGAACTTTTTCTTCTTTCGGGAAAATATTTGGAACAGAACTTTAAATTTTTTCATCTCTTTGAGGAAAGTCGGAAGTGAATTTAAGAAAATTTAGAATTAAAGCGAAACTTTTTATCTTCATAGAAAATAATCACAATCATAGCATAACTTTTCCTATCTTCTATGGAAAAATTTAGAAGTGAACTTTAAATTTGTTATGTCTCGGTGAACTTAAAACTGAAGTGGAAACTTTTTATTTTCTCTGGTGAAATTATAATTGAAATGTGTTCTATGGTAAAATTCAGAAGAGAACTTGAACTTTTCTATCTTCGATGAAAAATTGAGCCTGCTAGTAGTATCTTTATCTCTAAAATTCTTTTTCTTACATCTCTGACCTTTTTAATTGATATTCTGAACGTTTGACGTTCTAGCATACGCTAAAAATAATGAACACTTAACAAAATAATGCATAAGATATTTTTAATGAAATAACGAAATGTAGAATATTAATATAAAAATATGTTAAATACATTATTATACATTATTAGTACACTTGCGCTTCACTTTCCGTCAATTCATCTTTATATTCATTGATGATATTGTCTGCTAATGTCCTTTTTATTCTGCCTGCGATTTCACTGACTACTGTTACGTTATTTTTACATAGATAGCAGTTTTGGCACGTTGACAAGATATGATTTATTATGTTAGTGCAGCTGTATGCATGTCTTCTTTTTCCTTTTGCTTTCATTCGAATGCTAACACCGGAAAGATAGCGATAGGATCTATCAACGGCTAACATGCCACCAGAACCATTAGCTAGAAGTTGTCCCCGATCATCGACAATTATTTTTAAGTTTGCTTTCTCTTTGAGTACTAATTTCTCTGGTAATGTTACTCTCGCATATCCACCGTTTAGACGATTGAAATTCTTGGGTACCCTAAAGAAATCTAATTTCTCGCTGTCATGACAACACATGCATACATTTCCAATAGTGTTACCACTTGCACTCCTTTCATAGTTCAGGTATTTCTCCTTGTCAGCATACAATACGACGATGATTTTATCATGTGCACATACTTTCGTCGAATAATTCATCTTCACTTTTTACAGATATGAATTGTGTGTTTATCCTTCCACTGCGTAAAAAATACTGATTTAATGCATGCAATAAACTAGGTAGTGTCGATAACCTGCCATAGAGTACCAGTGGGAAAGCCGCGTCGTGTCTATGAACAAGGACAGAGTACGATTGGTAGAGCCGTAAGCATATTTCATGCCATTTTAAGATATGTAAAAAAATACTGTAAAATGGGTTTAGGAATGACATTAAGAAAAGAACTTGTTGTGAAATATCCTTAGAAAAGTATTGCTTGGTGTTGGAGCATTCAAAAAAGGCAGTATAGTAAAGTTGTGGGTTAAAAGGATGGGTACTTCAACTTGTAAAATGGGTTTAGGAAGGACATTAAGAAAAGAAATTGTTCTGAAATGCCTTTTGAAATGTATTGCTTGGTGTTGGAGCATTCAAAAAAGCTGTAAAGTAAAGTTGTGGGTGAAAAGGATGTGTACTTCAACTTGTAAAATGTGTTTAGGAAGGACATTATGAAAAGAAATTGTAATGAAATGCCCTTTGAAAAGTATTGCTTGGTGTTGAGGAATTCAAAAAGGCAGTATAGTGAAGTTGTGTGAAAAGGATGGGTACTTCAATTTGTAAAATGGGTATAGGAAGGACATTAAGAAAAAAACTTGTTGTGAAATGCCCTTAGAAAAGTATTGCTTTGGTGTTGGAGCATTCAAAAAGCTGTAAAGTAAAGTTGTGGGTGAAAAGGATGGCTACTTCAAGTTGGAAAATGGGTTTAGGAAGGACATTAAGAAAATAAATTGTTCTGAAATGTCCTTTGAAAAGTATTGCTTGGTGTTGGAGCATTCAAAAAAGCTGTAAAGTAAAGTTTTGGATGAAAAGGATGGGTACTTCAACTTGTAAAAGGGTTTAGGAAGGACATTAAGAAAAGAACTTGTTGTGAAATGCCTTTTGAACGGTATTTCTTGGTGATGAGGCATTCAAAAAAGCTGTAAAGTAAAGTTGTGGGTGAAAATGATGGGTACTTCACTTGTAAAATGGTTTTAGGAAGGACATTAAGAAAAGAACTTGTTCTGAAATGTCTTTTGAAAAGTATTGCTTGGTGTTGGAGCATTCAAAAAAGCTGTAAAGTAAAGTTTTGGATGAAAAGGATGGGTACTTCAACTTGTAAAAAGGGTTTAGGAAGGACATTAAGAAAAGAAATTGTTCTGAAATGTCCTTTGAAAAGTATTGCTTGGTGATGAGGCATTCAAAAAAGGCAGTATAGTAAAGTTGTAGGTGAAAAGGACGGGTACTTCAATTTGTAAAATGGGTTTAGGAATGACATTAAGAAAAGAACTTGTTCTGAAATGCCTTTTGAAAAGTATTGCTTGGTGTTGGGGCATTCAAAAGCTGTAAAGTAAAGTTTTGGATGAAAAGGATGGATGCTTCAACTTGTAAAAAGGGTTTAGGAAGGACATTAAGAAAAGAACTTGTTGTGAACTGCCTTTTGAAAGGTATTGCCTGGTGATGAGGCATTCAAAAAAGCTGTAAAGTAAAGTTTGGGATGAAAAGGATGGGTACTTCAATTGGTAAAATGGGTTTAGGAAGGATATTAAGAAAAGAACTTGTTCTGAAATGCCTTTTGAAAAGTATTGCTTGGTGTTGGGGCATTCAAAAGCTGTAAAGTAAAGTTGTGGTGAAAAGGATAGATGCTTCAACTTGTAAAATGGGTTTAGGAAGGACATTATGAAAAGAACTTGTTGTGAAATGCCTTTTGAAAAGTATTGCTTGGTGTTGGAGCATTCAAAAAGCTGTAAAGTAAAGTTGTGGATGAAAAGGATGGATATGTCAACTTGTAAAATGGGGTTTAGGAAGGACATTAAGAAAAGAACTTGTTGTGAAATGCCCATTCTATGGAAAATTGAGCCTGCTAGTAGTATCTTTATCTCTAAAATTCTTTTTCTTACATCTCTGACCTTTTTAATTGATATTCTGAACGTTTGACGTTCTAGCATATCCTAAAAATAATGAACACTTAACAAAATAATGCATAGGATATTTTTAATGAAATAAGGACATGTAGAATATTAATATAAAAACATGTTAAATACATTATTATACATTATTAGTACACTTGCGCTTCAATTTCCGTCAATTCATCTTTATATTCATTGATGATATTGTCTGCTAATGTCCTTTTTATTCTGCCTGCGATTTCACTGTCTATTGTCACATTATTTTTACATAGATAGCAGTTTTGGCACATTGACAAGATATGATTAATGACATTATTGCAGGAGTATGCTTTTCTTCTTCTTGTTCTCTTTAAAATGCTAATACCGGAAAGATGATGATAGGATGTATCAACAGGTAGCATGTTACCGGAAGCACTAGCAAGGAGCTGTCCCCAATCATCTACAATTATTTTTAAGTTTGCATTCTCTTTGAGCACTAATTCCTCTGGCAATGTTACTCTCGCATATCCACCGTTTACACGATTGAAATTCTTGGGTACTCCAAAAAAATCTAACTTCTCGCTGCCATGACAACGCATGCATACATTTACAATAGTGTTACCACTTGCAATCGTTTCATAGTTCAGGTATTTCTCCTTGTCAGCATTCAACACGACGATGATTTTATCATGTGCACATACTTTCGTCGAATAATTCATCTTCACTTTTTTACAGATATGAATTGTGTGTTTATCCTTCCACTGTGTAAAAAATACTGATTTAATGTATGCAATAAACTAGGTAGTGTCGATAACCTGTCATAGAGTACCAGTGGGAAAGCCGCGTCGTGTCTATGAACAAGCACAGAGTATGATTGGTAGAGCCGTAAGCATATTTCATGTCATTTTAAGATACGTAAAAAAGTTAAAAAAAATACCATTTTAAAAAATACAAAAATTTTTTTAAAAAATTGGGGATGGGGAGGGGTCCGGGGGGTCTTTGGGGACTCGAGGGCCATTCGGGGGACTGGGGACCTTTTGGGTTGGGGTAGAGGACCTCACAACACTGTTCAAATGGAACTTGTGTATTATAATGACCACAGAGTTTCACCCTCAAATCCTCTTCTAAAATATCTTCAAAAATCATCTTTTAAAATGTCTCTAACGGTTTCGCCGAAATAATTCCATGAAATGTCTAAAACGGTTTCGCCCAAATAACCCCTAAACGTAATTTCAGCGTGTTCCTTTGTTTTTGGCATCTCTGCGCTGTCACATTTCAAATTACTAAGAAACCTGATTCCCGCACTAAAACAATTCATCTCTAAGATGTTTCTTGGAGAATTGTTTCCATGACGTTTGGTTATTAATATCTTTGGAGTTCGACCAGTAGAATTGTTTCCAGGGCAAGGAACATTAGTGACTTGGATCTATTCCTGGAGAAATGTTGACAGTACCTGTCAGACATTATTAAACTTTGCCCGGAAACAATTTGATTAATGACTGACAGCACAGGTGTTCCAAATTCCCAATCGCTTTAATTAACCACGTGTTCTCCCTAATGACTCTATGCACATGGCCAAAACAAGAACAACAGCAAATAATCGACCTTTGGAAATTTAGGTCATTGACCCCATTAACCACGTGTTCTCCCTAATGACTCTATGCCCAAATAAGGAGCCCTGTCACGAGTCGGACCTCCCTTTCTACTAACCCTAACTACGCTTCAGGTTCAAAAGTGCTGACTTCCACCGAAATTACACTTTTCCAGTATTTTTATTTTTGCTTTTATGATACAACATTTTTAATTTATCTAACATTCTAAATAATTTGGCCGGCACTGTTCTTAAGGTTAGCTTAATTCGTTTGATAGCAATTGGCTAATTAAATAGGTATAGAACGAAGTATTCGAGACATTAAACATTTTATTCAGAATGCTTTAACACCTTTTAAACTGCAAAGAAATACATTTCACGGAGAAAAACTTTGCTAGCACAGACTACAAAAGTAATTTCATTTGCAGTATTACACTTCAACAATTCCCTCAACGATTTCTCTTTTCTTTATTATTAATATTATTTGAAAAGGGCCCCCGATATTTCATTTCGATTCAACTTAATACACTAACCTCTCAGACCACTGATACGATACGATCCCCTGGGGGGGGGGGGGGAACGACTAAAAGAAGACAAATTAGCGCTATTCATGTAAAACGGTGATTTCCCTTGTTGTTCAAGGTAGGATAATACAAACCTCCAGTTAAGGGTCTTTGAAAATGTTAATTTGAATGATGTGCACTTTTTTTTCAGTTTGACTAAATTTTTGGAATTGTGATAATACTCATACTTTTTCATAGATAGTTGTTTAACATTGCTTAAAAAATGAAAAATATTTCTATTTCCCATGTTTTTGTGCTTTCTCACATTATTTTATAATCAAAAGAACACGCAAAGCAAATTTAAAAATGTAATTCAACAGATGGATAAAGATGAATCTCAGCAAAAAAAGTAGGAGAAATGCCGTCTTACGTTAAAAGATCAAAACAGTAGGACATCACTAAAATAACTTCGTGTAAAACCTTAATATATTGTAATTAGTAAAGTAATATATCTGAAGAGATAAATCCAGTACTTGCATTTTAAGAAATTAGAAAGCAATTCCCTATTTCATTGGGTATGCAACAAAAGTAGAAAGGGGGGCGCTACTCCGAACAGCACCACGTGGTTTATGGTTTTCTCACTGAGAATGAAAAAACAGAATTTTTCTCACTTGAAAAAACAAGAATTTTCTCACATTTATTGTTGTTTTTTGGACGGATATGAGTGTTGGTCAATTTATTTGATGTTTTTAATGGATGTCAACATCAATTTATGTCTGTTTTATGGTTTTTGTCAGTGAGAATGGAAAAACAGGAATTTTCTCACTTGGATGGATGTTTTCTGGAT
>NC_142814.1:29319645-29448789 GCF_049724085.1 Artemia sp. Qi Xiang Cuo | reverse complement strand
CAACAACAACATCAACACCTTTGGAAATTTAGGTCATTGACACACTTTGATTACGCAATCAATTTCCCAGAAATCCATTTCCCCTAGGGACTCTATGCCCATATTAGGAGTCCCCGTGGGACCTTTAGGGTCATTTCTACTCTTAAAGGCGTAATTTTCAAAACTGTTAACTACATTGAATCAAATGGCTATCTATAATTTTGATTGGATTGGTTTGGGGAAAAGGTAGGCGTGAGAGGGGGCTTATATACCTTCCAATCACTTTTGAACATTAAAAATGCTACTGACACTTTGAATTTCAAATCAATGAGCCTTTTTTCAAATTTCTACGACAAAGCTCTTAATACAAACCTTATATGCCCACAGGGCATAACTTATAACCCTTGCCCTGAAGACTGTGGGGGGAGTGTCCTGCTCAAAGGTATAATTTCCTGAACTTTGAACTGCGTGGAACAAAATGGCTATCTCAAAATCTTTATTGGATGTGTTTGGGGAAATGGTGGGCGTGGAAGGGGTACTAGTTGCTTTCCAATCACTTTCGACTACTAAGAAGATTGACTGAGGATGTTGCCATCCTCAAAGACCTAATTTCCAGAACTTATAACTACGTTGAATAAAATGGCTATCTCAAAGTTATGATTAGATGTGTTTGGGGAAAAGGTGGGCGTGAGAGGCGGGTTAGTTGCCCTCCAATCACTTTGACAATTAAAAAGGGCACTAGCTCTTTGAATTTCCAATCGAATGAGCCTTTTTTGAAGTTTCTACGACAATGCCTTCTATAAAAAACCGTATATGCCCCCAGGTTATGACTTACAATCCTTACCCCAAGGGCTGTGGGGGACTTTCCTCAAAAACATAATTTCTATCTGGAAATCAACTACGCTGAACAAAATGGGTATCTCAAAATTTTGACTGGATGTGTTTCAGGAAACGGTAGGCGTTGAAGGAGTGTTAGTTGCATTCCAATCACTTTCGACTATTAAAAAGGGCAAAAGCCACTCCAATTTCCAATTGAATGAGCCCTTTTCAAATTTTCTACGACAACTTCTTCGATAGGAAGTGCCCTGCTTTAAAGGTTAAAATTAATAAATAATACATTGTGCCAACATCGTTCTTATATGCCCCAAGGGCATAACTTAAAACCCTTGCCCTGAGGGTAGAGGGGGAGTGTCCTCCTCTTTACTTAGTCCCCGTTTCTTGTCTCGTTCTCGAGTGTCCCCGTTTTTAACATAGGCAGCGCGATCGCGCTGCCTATGATTTATACAGCAACTTTCTATATAAACTTTATATACCCCCTGGGCATTACTTACAACCCTTGCACTGAGGGCTCTGAGGTGGTTATCACCCTAAAAGACCTAATTTCCAGAACTTTCAACAACGTTGAACAAAATGGATATCTCAAAATTTTAATTCGATGTTTTTGGGAAAATGGTAGGCGTAAGAGGGGCGTTAGTCGCTATCCAATTACTCTCAACTATTAAAAAAGGCACTAGCCCTGTCAATTTCCAATTGAATGAGCCCTTTTGAAGTTTCTACGACAACGCTTTCAATAAAAACTTTATATGCCCCCAGGGCATAACTTACGACCCTTGCCCTGAGGGCTGTGGGGGGAAGAGTTGTCATCCTTAAAGACCTAATTTCCAAAACTTTCAACTACGTTGAATAAAATGGCTATCTCAAAACTTTGATTGGATGGGTTTGGGGAAAAGGTGGGCGTGAGAGGGGGGTTAGTTGCCCTCAAATCACTTTCGACTATTAAAAAGAGTACTAGCCCTTTGAATTTCCAATCGAATGAGCCCTTTTTCAAGTTTCTACGACAAAGATTTCAATAAAAACCTTATATGCCCCCAGGGCATAACTTATAATCCTTGCCCTGAGGGTTGTGGGGGAGTGTCCTCCTCAAAAATATATTTTCTATCTTGAAATCAACTACTCTGAACAAAATGGATATCTCAAAATTTTGATTGGATGTGTTTGGGGGAATGATGGGCGTAGGGGGGGGGGCTAGTTGCCCTCCAATCCCTTTCGACTTTTAAAAAGGTCGCTAGTCCTTTGAATTTCCAGTCGACTGAGCTTTTTTTGAAGTTTTTACAACAATACCTTCTATAAAAACCTTATATGCCCCCAGGGCATAACTTAAAACCCTTGCCCTGAGGGCTGTGGGGGAGTTTCCTCCTCAAAAACATAATTTCTATCAGGAAATCAACTACGCTGAACAAAATGGCTATCTCAATATTTTGATTGGATGTGGTTGGGAGAATGATGGGCGTGGGGGAGGGATAGTTGCCCTCCAATAACTTTGGACCATTAAAAAGGATACTAGCCCTTTGAATTTCTAATCCATTGAGCCTTTTCTAAAGTTTTTGAAACCCCACCTCCTATAAAAACATTATACGTCCCAAGATTATAAATCGCAACTTTAGTCTTGAGAACAGATGGAGATAACCCTTCATAAAAACACATTTCCTATCCGGACATTAACCACGCTAACACTTATGTGCCTCTCTAAAATTTTATTGGATGTATGTCGGGAAATAGTGGGCGTGAGAGAAGGGTTAGTTGCTCTTCATTCACTTTCGACTATTAAAAAGGGCACTAGACCTTTCAATTTCCAATCAAATCAGCCCTTTTGAAGTATCTACGACAACACGTTCTATAAAAACCTTATATGCCCCAAGGGCATAACTTACAACCCTTGACCTGAGGGCTTTGGGGAGTTGTCATCTTCAAAGACCTAATTTCCAAAACTTTCAACTACGTTGAACAAATGGCTATCTCAAAATTTTAATTGGATGTGTATGGGGGAATGATGGGCTTGGAAGTGGTATTTTCAAGTTTCTACGGCAAAGCTTTCAATAAAACCATATTTGCCCCCAGGGCATAGCTTATAACCCTTGCCCTGAAGACTGCGGGGGAGTATCCTGCCCAAAGACATAATTTCAAGAACTTTCAACTGCGTTTAACAAAATGGCTATCTCAAAATTTTGATTGTATGTGTTTGGGGGAATGGTGGGCGTGAGAGGGGGTCAGTTGCCCTCCAACCATTTTCAACTATTAAAAAGGGCACTACACATTTCAATTTTCAATCGAATGAGCCGTTTTGGAACTTTCTACGACAATACTTTCTATAAAAACCTTATATGCACCCAAGGAATAACTTACAACCCTTGCCCTGAGGGCCGTGGGGTGGGTGTCATCCTCAAAGACCTAATCTCCAGATGGCTATCTCAAAGTTTTGATTGGATGTGTTTGGGGAAAAGGTGGGCATGAGAGGGGGTTTAGTTGCCCTCTAATCACTTTCGAGTATTAAAAAGGGCACTAGTCATTTCAATTTCCTATCGAACGAGCCCTTTTTGAAGTTTCTATGGCAACGCTTTCTATAAAAACCTTATATGCCCCCAGGGCATAACATACAAACCTTTCCCTGAGGGCTGTGGGGGTTTTTGATCAATAAAGATATAATTCCCAAAACTTTCAACTACGTTGAACAAAATCGCTATCTAAAAATTTTGATTGGATGTGTTTGTGGAACAGGTGGGCGTGAGAGGAGGATTAGTTGCCGTCTAATCACTTTCGACTATTAGAAAGGGCACTAGCACCTTTCAATTTCCAATCGAATGAGCTCGTTTTCTAGTTTTCTACAACAAAGCTTTCAATAAAAATCTTATATGACACCCAGGGCATAACTTGCAACCCCTGCCCTGAGGACTGTGGGGTGGGTTGTCATCCTCAAAGACCTAATTTCCAGAACTTTCAACTATGTTGAACACAATGGCTATCTAAAAATTTCGATTGGATGTGTTTGGTGAAATGGTGGGCGTGGAAGGGGTGTTAGTTGCCTTCCAATCACTTTCGACTATTAAAAAGGGCACTAGCTATTCCAATTTCCAATCGAATGAGCCCTTTTCGAAGTTTCTACACAACTCCTTCGATACGAAGTGACCTGGTCGAAAGGAAAAAAATAGTACATTGCGTCAAAATCGTTCTTTACTTATATATATACTTATATTCCTTATATTATATATATACTTATATATGCGTATATATATATATATATATATATATATATATATATATATATATATATATATATATATATATATATATATATATATATATATATATATATATATATATATATATATATATATATATATATATATATATATATATATATATATATATATATATATATATATATATATATATTATTTATAGGCTCCCTGGCTATACGAGGCCAAGGAGCCTCGTATAGAAGGAGTTTCGTAGAAACTTCGAAAAGGGCTCATTCGATTGAAAATTGAAAGTTCTAGTGCTGTTTTGAACAGTCGAAAGTGATTGGAGGTCAACCAGCCTCCCCTCACCCATCATTTCCCCAAACACATCCAATCAAAATTTTGAGATAGTCATACTGTTAAGTATATTTGAAACATCCAGTAATTATGTCTTTGGGGATAGCCATCCCCCCTCGGCCCTCAGGGTAAGGGCTATAAGTTATATTAGTTGTCCATTATTACTAATTAAAGTTATTATGGAAAGTGTGGTCGTATAAACTTCAGGTGTCGCTCATTCAATTAGAAATCAGAAGTCCTGGTGTCCTTTTTAAGAATCAAAATTGATAGGAGGGCAAATAGCCCCACACCACGTCTTCTTTCCCCAAATGTATCCGATAAAAATTTTGAGATAACCCGAGGGCAAGGGTTGTAAGTTATGCCGCCCAGGCATATACGGATTTTATGGAATGGGTGGTCTTATAAACTTGGATGGGGCTGATTTGATTGGAAATTGGAAGTTATAGTGCTCTTTCTAAGAGCCAAAAATGAATTGAGGGAAACCAGCGCCCTTCCTATGACCATCATTTTCTAAAAGAAACCGCCAATCAAATTTTTGAGACGTCTACTTTTTTCAGCATTGTTGAAAGATCACATAATTATACCTTTGGGGACATCAACCCCTCACAGCCCCCAGAACAAGGGTTGTAGGCTAGGCCATTCGTTCACTGTTTACATATAGTATATGCTATTGAGAAAGGTATGCATGTTTGACCTCTACTTTCCAAAAAGACAAAGGGCATTCAGGTGAGCCTTTCAGAGGAGGTTGAGGGGAGCGTTGAACTATGTCAAAACACGTTATATATATAAGGGCTGTCAAAAAGACGTAACTCAGGAATGAGTATATTAATTTGGAGCTTTCAGGAAATCATAAAGGAGATGATCAATTGACCAAAAAGGTAATATTTGTACGCTACTACAGCTACTACTGCCGCTACTACCAATGAAAACACACTCCCAAGAAAAGATTCTATCTTTTTGAAGCCTTTTTATAGATTTTACTAATTCGTCTTAGAGAAAAGTGCTGGTTCCCTTCACTTCAAGATTTAGAACGTTAACCTCAAGGTTGGTATGATTTTCCCCAACGTGCTCTGTAATCTTCCAGTATTTCAGGATTTTCTCAAGTTTGCCCCTTGGATTCGTTTCATTTCATTTTAATGGGTATATTATGACAGTGATATTTATCGTATTTCATTCCAACCTTAGAATTACCCCCTACTATCTCTCTTGAAGCTCGTAGAGGGTCTTTATCTATGTTTCTGGTTCCTCCCCCAATTATCCCCTTCGATTTTAACTGATTTTTTGAAAAATGGGATAGAAAGGACACATTAGATTCCGGTAGTCCCCCTCACAATAGAAAAAGCTCATCTGATTGGAAATTGAAAGTTTTAGTTCCCTTTTTAAGAGTCAAAAATGATAGGAGGGCAACTAGCCTCCCCATGCCCTCTTTTTTCCAAATGCATCCGGTCAAATTTTTGAGATGCCTATTTTGTTCAAAATAGTCCAAAAGTCAAATTACTATAATACAGGGATTGAAAAAATCCCCAAAGTCCCCAGGGCAAGGGCAGTAACTTGTGCAAGTTGCACATTGTTAGCATTTAAAGTTTTTGTGGAAAGGGTCTTAACAAAGGAACTACAACTTAGACATTGAAAGTTCTAGTTCTCTTTTTAAGAGTCAAAAATGATAGGAGGGCAACTAGCCTCCCCATGCACTCTTTTTCCCAAATGCATCCGATCAAAATTTTGAGATACCTATTTTGTTCAAAATAGTCCAAAAGTCAAATTACTATCACACAGGGATTGACAAAATCCCCACAGTCCCCGGGGCAAGGGCAGTAACTTGTGCAAGTTGCACATTGTTAGCATTTAAAGTTTTTGTGGAAGGGGTCTTAACAAAGGAACTACAACTTAGAAATTGAAAGTTCCAGTTCCTTTGTTTACAGTCAAAAGTGATCAAAGGGCAACCAATCCCCGCCCTCTTTTTCCATATGCGTCCGGTTATAATTTTGGGATAGCTATTTTGCTCAAAATCGTTCAAAGACCAATTAACAATGCCCTATGGGGTTAACACAACCACCCAGAACCCGGGGATAAGGGTTGAAAGTTATGCCCAGGGGCAAATAAAGTTTTTCATGGAAGACGTGGTCATATAAACTTCGGAGGAGGTTCATTTGATTGGAAAACCAAATTTCTAGTGCGCTTTTAAGAATCAAAAGTGATCGGAGGGCAAACATTCCTTCCCCAATTCCCTGTTTTCGAATAAAATACTTTCCCATAGAATATTTTAAGTTCTGTCGTTATTTAACATGTTGGGAAGATCTTTTTTTTTGGGGGGGGGGCATTGTCGAGGGGAATTTTTGGAGTAGGTTTTTGTAGGAGGGGATCCTAGGGGAGAATTCTGCGGGAAGAATTGTCTGTATTGAAATGAATTGGACTTATATGTCTTTTTTCGACTCTTTTTTTTAATCAAAATAAATCAATTGGGTAGTTCCCCCCAAGACTCTCTTAATATTTTTCGCGCTGACACAAACTAGAGACCCTAGAGCGCAAATACTCGATGGTTCCTTCAGTCACATTATTCACATTTTCTGGATTATCATTAAACAATTTAATCTATTATGAATTCTGTCATCTAAAAAACTTACGAAATTATGAAATTTCTTTTTCAATAAGCTATCTAAATTTGGTATTCAACAGTTTCGCTAATTTTTCAAATACTTTTAAATTTAAAAATGTTTTTGTTATTTGACAGAAGGGAAAAGTGTGCATCAAAGAGTCATTCATATTCCTGCCATTTACCCGTGCCCCAGCCATTTAAACATTTGCCTCTCAATTATTTGGACTATCTGGTCTTGGTTTTTCTCTGTCTACAATTACCCAGCCCAGTCTTGATGCAACCTATTGCAACCCAAAATACTTGATAACTTCAATTCAATAAGAGAGTCATTCATAATCCTGCCATTTACCCGTGCCCCAGCCATTTAAACATTTGCCTCTCAATTACTTGGACTATCTGGTCTTGGATTTTATCTTTATTCGAGGCTCCAGCCGATTCTTGATGCCATCAAGCTGCTAACATACTTTAGAACTTCAAATCAAGTTATCAATTCAAGTTATCAAGTTATTCAAGTTGAATTGAAGTTATCAAGTATTTTGGGCCCTAGGTTGCATCAAGACTGGGCGGGGTAATTGTAGACAGAGAAAAGTCAAGACCAGATAGTCCAAGTAATTGAGAGGTTTGAATTGAAGTTATCAAGTATTTTGGGCAATAGGTTGCATCAAGACTGGGCTGGGTAATTGTAGACAGAGAAAAGCCAAGACAGATAGTCCAAGTAATTGAGAGGCAAATGTTTAAATGGCTGAGGCACGGGTAAATGGCAGGTCAGGGAGTATTTTCCAAGGGGGTGGAATTTCTTTAGTAAAATAGATTTGAATTGCTTATGTTTTTCCGACTCTTTACATGTGTGATTACAATAAGTTAATGAGGTAATTTATGTAAATCAGAGGCAGCACTATAACGCTGCTTAAATTAAAGGTCATAAGGCCTCAATGTTTTATTATTTAATTATTTCTTTTCTCAGAGGCATTTCTCATTCGATTGGAATTTGAAATTTCTAATTCCTTTTTTAAGAGTCAAATCTGATCAAAGGGCAACCAGCCAAAGGCCATAATAACTATCATTCTGGGGTTGAACCTCCGCAGCCCCTGGGACAAGGGCTATAATTTATGCAAACAGCTGTTTTTTTAATGCATTTTTAACCTTTCAATTACAAAGCGCCGTGGTTTTCTCTTTCCTGGCGATGCCCTTGAATTGCCGTTGATCCTTCAAGCGACTGTAAAAAGGACAATAATTAAGGTTTGGAAACATGGTAATGAAGTGGCAAAAACAAGATGTTAGTTCATTTTTATTGGTGGGGGGGGGGTAAGATTAAGAGTTAAGTTGTATATTTTTTGGTGCTCATTAATGATTAACGGATTGTATGGCCTTGCTTGGTTTATTATAAACTTGTTCTGACTCTGCAAAAAGCTGGTTTTAACACATATAAGCATAAAAAATGGTTTCAACGAACGACAAAGATTAATATTAAAGCTTAAAATAAGTAGATATCAATTCACCTAAGAGTTGACGCTTTGAATGTGACTTCTTACATAAGTTGTTGTATTGTTCTTTACCTTTCTACTGAACAACATTATTTGTTTAATTTAATTTTTATTTGTTGTTTATGACACATTTATTATGTATTAGCAGTAGAAAGTTGTTTGATATTTGAAATTTATTTAGTACTTTCCCAGGGGATTCAACAGTAGCTCACTTCGAGGATCATAGATAGGACCATTGTATACCCTACTCTGAACTAGTATATATACCCTCCACTGTATTATATACTGTGTATAGTATTATATACCCTACCCTAGACTAGAATGCACATTTTTATTTCTATTTCCAAGGATTTCTGTAATATTAAAACAACTCAATTTAGATATCGAATCATAAAAAAAAAATACAAATAAGTAAAGAACGATGTGAAAAAAAAATACAAATGAGAAAAAATACAAAATGTAAAGAACACTGAAAAAAATACAAATGAATGTGAATTGTCAGTTTAATATACATATACTGATATTTAGTAATCAAAATGTTAATATTATTGGATTTATCAAAGTTATGAATGTAAAAACATTTATATTTTTCCAGTAAAGGGCAAATTATGTTCTGGCCTTGGGAAGACTAAGGGGTTTTGAGCCCTACTCATGTTAATTTCTGCTCGTTTGGAGTTTCACTCGGTTATTTATTGTAATTTCTGTTCGTTTTGGGTTTCATTTATTTATTGACGCTGACTTGTGGTAGTTTCACGCTTAGTAGATTATTTGATTTTATTTTTGCTCATTTTTGATTTAATGGAGTTCTTTACTTTTCTTCGAAAAACTTATTTTGTGGAAAAAGTTTTTTTAATTACTCAAAAATAAAGAAGTAAGTCTTTTTTTTGTTTTTCGTTTCCAAATGAGAATGCTAACCGGTTCGGGAAAGTAGTCTTCCCTCTTGATTTATTCAGATATATAATTAGATGACTTAACAAGCAAGACAACTGATTTCTTTTCTGGGCTGGGGGTTAAGTTTGTTGAATTAGTAAGAAGTTATGTTGAATGTGATAAAAAGCACGGCATTTGACGGGCGATCTCAAAGAAGATTTGAACAGGGCGGTGCAATGAACTACCTGGCTTTAAATATTTTGAGGTAAGAATGTGTATAGTAGTATCATTCCAGGAGGAGGGTGATTCCTTAAAACAGCAAATACGAGCCACGTTGTTCAGAGAGTGTGAACAAATCTCAAGATTTCCGGGAGGAGGTACAGCTACAAGAGGTCCTCCTGGATGCATACGTTTCTGAAACTCATCATTGGATAATTGGACATGAACATATTACATTGCTCGTGAATGTGATAAGATGTTCATTGAATAATTGCTATCACAAGCTCTAAGGAGCTAAATTTGAATTTCGGAGTAAAAATATCACAAGAAACATAAAAACTGGCATAGGATACAAAAAAAAAAAAAAAATCAGAATGAATAATCATTCGTTAGTCAATAATTAAACTGTCAGTTAAAAACTTAAAAACGGGTCAAAGTAAATTAAAACAAAAATTAATACAAAAATAGTACATATAACTTTTTTTAAAAGGAAAATTAAAAAAAAGGGGCGAGGCCAAAACAAGCGAACAAATGCAAAACCTGGGCAGAACTTTCCCTTATTTCTTTCAATAAGTAAAAATTACTTTCAACAAACTTCAGACTGATTGAAATTATTACGCTTAGCCCCGTATAATCGGTAAGTTTAACTATAACAGTTCAATTTTATTTTTTATGATAATCAATGAATGAAAGGTATTTGTCTGTACAAAATGGAAAGGAAAGCATTAGTGTCAATTTCAAAGCAAATAAATATTCCAGAATTACCCGTGGTGTATTATGGTGAATTACCCGGGTAACACAAGAATTGCCCGAATATTACCAAGCTAAGGTCAAACCCACTGCGCCACTACAGGACTGTCAATTTCAGTCTGTATAAATGTCATTTTCTTGAAGTTCATGCGTTATTTATGACCTAAATTTCAGCATGATTCATTTGAATCTGACCTATTTTCTAGTCAAAATAACCAACACTTGTTGATTTTCAAAATATTAATTAAGGTTTCGAAAGAAGTTAATCGATATTCATTAATGCACAAGGTACAATTAAAAACCAGCATAACTGCTGTATCAAAATCGTTTTTAATTTAGCAAAATATATTTAAATTTATAAATCAACGGTTAATATATTTTTCACTAAAATATTTCTAATTTTCATGTTTATAGTGGGAGTCATGAATAGAATACCGTAAATGACTGTGTAAACCTTTAGCTGCCAAACACAAATATCTGAAGTTCGTGGCCATCAAAGAAAACCGTGGCCAACAAAACCTATCCTCTCCACAGAAAAAAAGTGACCCTTTGTATACCTATGCGAACCTGGCAACTAAAACCCGTAGTTACACAATTCATCCCGGTCATTCGTCGCCTGAATCACGCTCTAGCATTATTTATTGGCTCGGAGCGATTAAGTAGTACAGCACTTTGCGCCTAGAGGCGCTGAGGTACGCGGGGTCACTTTTGGAGAGTTTTGTCAGTAATTGTTCCGTAGGTGATTATACTTTGGTGGCCATGTATCTACGCATAATGTACAGCTCCATAGCATTCTCGTCCAAAATCTCATGGTGTTTGCGCATGGGTCCGTATTTTGCACATAATTCGTCTGTTTTTGGGGTGCCAATGACCTTGCCCGCTTAAAATTAGGATTTGAAAACAAATATAGCAATATATTTGTTTGCTGTTTTTATAAATACTTTAAAAAATAACAGCCCATTCTGCTCTCAAAGAGGGAAAGAACCTTATTAAAAAGAAAGAGACACAGGGAAATACTCACCCCCTACATTGAAATTTAAAACTTCTAATAATATTCGGTGTTCTTAGATAGACCACTTAAAGATTTGTCAACTATTTTACTACCACAATTATGGGATAATCAAACAGTTCGTGGCAACGAACTGTAATTAAGGAGTGACCCGGCTTAATAGTAACCAAAGCTCTAAAAAACGGAATTTTGATACCAATAGATACATCAAAAGATCAAAAATCAAAAGTTTCATCAAGTTCAGTTTTACCCATCAAAAGATTTACCCGAGAAAATTTGCCTGATTTTCTAAAAAAGAGGAGAACATCCCCAAAAAGTTATAGAACCCTAATGAAATTCACACCATCAAATACAGCGTATCAGAGAACCTTACTGTAGAGGTTTCAAGCTCCTATCTGCAGAAATGTGGAATTTTATATTTTTGGCCAGAAGAAAGATCACGGATGCGTGTTTATTTGTTTTTTTTCCAGGGGTTATCGTATCGGCCCAGTGGTCCTAGAATATCGTGCGAGGGCTCATTCAAACGGAAATTAAAAGTTCTAGTGCCCTTTTTAAGTGACCGAAAAAATGGAGGGCCACTAGGTCCCCTCCCACGCTCATTTTTTTCCCAAAGTCACCCGATCAAAATTTTGAGATGGCCATTTTGTTCAGCATGGTCGAAAATATAATAAATATGTCTTGTAGGATGACTTAATCCCCCAAAGGCCCCGGAGAGAGGGCTGAAAGTTATGAACTTTACCCAATGTTTACATATAGTATTGGTTATTGGGAAGTATACAGACGTTCTCAGGGGGATTTTTTCAGGTAGCAGGGGGGGGGGGGGGTCGGGGATATATGGGAGGATCTTTCCATGGAGGAAGTTTTCATGGGGGAAGGGACATTTCTATGAAGGGGATGCCGGATTTCCTGGCATTATTTAAAAAAAACGATCAGAAATTAAATAAAAAAAACAAGTTTTTCAACTGAAAGTAAGGAGCAACATCAAAACTTTGAACGAATTTATTACGTATATGATTGGGTTTGCCTCCTAGTCAACGCCTCACTCTTTAAGCCAAAGATTTTTAGGACTTTCATAAGAGCTATTTATTCTAATTAACGGCCTTTGTGATTAAGAGGTCATTTTTGAAGAATTGGAACAAAATTCGAACTTTAGCGTAAAAAGTGAGGTATTGACTAGGGAGCGAACCCCCCTAATATATGTATTAAAAATATATGAATATAGAAGTTCGTTACGTAAGTTAATTCGTAAGTTACGTGTATTTATTACTAATAAAAACGTTCGTAAGTAAAATTAAACAACTTTTCGAGAAAGCCGTTTAACCAAATAAAAGTAAAATTAGTATGCAAATGTTGTTTTAATTATTCATTTACGGTGAGCCAAAATCAAAACCTGCAAAAACGTTCAAAAATTAAATAAAAAAAAACAAGTTTTTTAACTGAAAGTAAGGAGCAACATCAAAACTTAAAACGAACAGAAATTATTCCGTATATGAAATGGGCTTTCCCCTCCTCAACGCCTTGCTCTTTACGCTAAAGTTTGACTCTGTCTCACAACTTTAATTTTTAAAACAGTAAAAAACTTTAGTGTAAAGAGCGAGGCGCTGAGGAGGGGAAAGCCCCTTTCATATACGGAATAATTTATGTTCGTTTTCATTTTTAATGTTGCTCCTTACTTCCAGTAAAAACAACTTGTTTTTTTTTTCATTTAATATATATTATGGCTGCAGCGATAGTTGCACCGTCGTAACGACCGTTCAGAGTAATCGAAAACTTCTAAATAAGTTTTGAAAAAAAATGTCTAGGGAAAAAACTGCCTTTAGAATCCGATTCAGGAATGACAACTATTATTTCAATTAATCTTAATATTAAAAGCTTAGAACAAAAATATATAGTATCATCTCCTCTAAAGGACATCAAAGCGGGCGTGGGAGGGGGATTTGTTGCCCTCCAATTACTTCTGATTCATAAAGAAGTCATTAGAAGTTTCATTTTCTCATCGAATGAGCCTCATCCGAAGTTTCCGTGACAACTGCTTCCATACAAAGTGGCAGGGTAAAAAAAAATTGCACTGCCTATGATCACAAGTTTGATATTTATGTGTCAAAATTCGTTGAATACAACGCCGCTGAGATTATCAGATAACAAGATTTTTTACGCATCACCTTAATACAAAAACATTTGCATTTTTTACGACATGGGCTGTATTCATAATTACTGGATCCTCGGACCATTTTTCACTGTTTAGGAAGAGGTTGCCTCTCCTCAGCCCCCCACTATTTGCGTTTACGCTAGAGTTGTACAGTGCTTTAAAAAGACTTCTTATTCCTATTCAACCTTCCCTTTTCTTTGAACAGTCGTTCTTAAAGAAAGAAGACTGAAAATGAGATTTCAGTGTAATGAGCGGGGTTGGGAGTAAGGGGTTTAGAAGACGTATTCTAACATCAGATTTTGTTGTCCATCATTTTCATTTGTGGTTTGTTGTGATACTTGTTGTCGGGTGTTTCTTAACCCCAGATCATTGTTTTGCTTAATTTTCATTCATAGTTACCTCAGATATTTATTCCATGCCTTTTGCTTTAGCTGTTTGGATTCATCCATCATCTCGTATAATTTTGCAAGTCGTCATAGCAACCACAAAAAAATCCTGTGACAAGCAAAAAAAAAAAAAAAAAAAACAGCCATTCAAATTCTACTTATCCTCCTATCCCCCCTCCCCTTTGCTCGTTTTTTTAATCCATCTGCACTTGTAAATAAGTTTAATATCAATGTTTTGCTCCACAAATCCAGCTTTTACTTAAAACAAATATATTATCAATATCGGGACGGAAATAGATCGGGCCCGCAGCCCCGATATTGAAAGTCACAACCTCTGCCTACTAGTTGACCTAGTGGTTTGCTTTACACCTTTGATGTATTTAAGAATAAACGGGTCTCCTGTAAACCTGTTTTCTCTGGAATTACAAAGATTTAAAAAGGGCACCCCTATATACCTCATTTGCACGATGGTTCCTCTCCCAAGGGTCTATCAATGATTTTTTCGAAAAGATTAAAACAATTTCAGAATCTCAAGCAACCCCCCCTCCTTGCCCAAACAAGACTCTTTTTTCACCTAGATTCAATGGCAACCATCTGACATGACACAAATTTTGGTTTCTGAATTAATTAAATAAATAAAAAACAAGTTTGTTTCAACTGAAAGTAAGGAGCAACATTAAAACTTAAAATAAACAGAAATTATTACGTATTTTAGGGGGTATTGCTCCTCCTTAATACCCCTCTATTTACGTAAGAGGTTTTTAGTACCTTTAAAAAAGCTTCTTATTGTTCTAATTAAACGAACCTTATCTTTCAGGAGTCGTTCTTAAAGAATTGGGACAAAATTCAAACTTTAGCGTAAAGAGTGAGGTGTTGAGGAGGGGCATTCCCCCTCAAATAATTAATAATTTCTGTTCGTTTTAAGTTTTAATATTGCTCCTTACTTTCAGTTGAAAAAAACACTTTTTTAAAATTTAATTTCTGATGGTTTTTCTAAATAACGTTGGGAAATCTGGCTCCATCTCCACAGAAAAATCTCTCCTCCCCACTGATATATTCTCTAGACAATTCAATCCTGGTGAAAATTTATCCCGGAAAATTTCCCTTAACTTCTCCACGGTTAAAATCGAGTTGGCAAACATAAACAGTGGGCAAATTTTATAGCTTAAAGACCTTTCCCAAGGGGCTGTGGGGGGTCGTGATATCTCCCTTCTCCAAAGCCATAGTTATTGGGCCTTTCAACTATGCTGAAAAAATAACTATCCCAAAATTTTGATAGGACAATTTTGAGAAAAAAGGGGCATTGGAGGGAACTAGTTGTCCTCCAGTCTTCTTGATCACTTAAAAAATGCACTAGAACTCTTAATTTTCGTTTGAATGTGCCCTCTTCCGATATTCTAAGACCAATGGGTCGATACGATCACCCCTGAGAAAAAAATAAAATAAATAACCGCACATCCATGATCTTTCTTCTGGCAGAAATTAAAAAAATACACGTTCCAGATAGGAACTTGAAACCTCTATCGTAAGGTTTTCTGATACGCTGAATCTGATGGTGTGATTTTCATTAATATTCTTTCGGAAATAAGGCAGATTTTCTCAATTGTGATTTCTTAAATTGAGATAGCCATTTTGTAACCAATAGTCAAAAGGGAATATAACAACGCCTTCAGTAATCAGATATAAGAAATATTTAGGCGGACGTTGAACTAAATAAAAACAAACTATGAGGATGCGGACTTTCAAGACGGTGACAAAGCAATATCTCAAGAGCAACTTATTTTATTAAGTTAGACCTTTAAGAGTAAGTTGTGGGGATTTTGAACTAGCCAGAAGGCACTATGCGTATACTCTTAATACTACCACTACAGTTACTATAGCTCATGCCGCTAAGGGTATTAAGGTGAAACGTTTAGGGGGAGTTTCAATTTACCGAAAAAACTATATACATGCAGGTTTTCAAAAGAACATAAGCAATATCATAGGCAGCGCTGCTCTATAATAGCTAAAAATATCATTTAGACTTTTAAAGGAGCTAATTCGATTCAAAATTAGAAGTTCTAGTGCTTCTTTTAAGAGTAAAAAGAAATTGGAGGCCAAGCAGCCCTTCTCACAAGCCCATTCATTTTCCAATCAAATCCAGTCAAAATTTTGAGACAGCCATTTTGTTCAGCATAGTAGGACGGTCCAGCAACTATGTCTCTAGGGATATTGTGTATGTTAATCCCCCACAAGTATACGATTGAAACATTAAGCTTTAAAAGTAAATGTTGCTTTAAAACTAAATCAAAAGGCACTGCGTCTCTGGTTGTCAATAAGACACCTCAGCAATACCTCCAGAACGACTGGTGGTATTAAGTTGAAACTTTCGGGGCTAGTACTAGTACTACTTCTGCTCCTACAATTTAAGCAAATCAAAATAGTGTATCCAGTGTATCTAGGTTGTCAAAGAGCATAGATAGAATGTTTTGGGAATGATATTAAGTTTTATTTGTCTGGTCAACTTAAGGAGGTATAAAATTAAATTAATCAATACTATTTGTGTCAGGATTAAAAAATGTTGAAAACTTTTCTCAAACATACCAATAGCAAGCCAAACTATGGATTTATATAAAAAAATACCAAAAAGATATAAAATGTTACTTTTTTTTCATGAAAAAGACTATGCCAATAAAAACGAACAGAAATTAATTTAAAAACTTTTTCCACAAAGCAAGTTTTTCAAAGAAAAGAGCTCCATTAAGCCAAATGTGAGCAGAAATAAATTCAAATAATCTTCCAAGCGTAAAACTGCCACAAATTACCATCAATAAATTAATGAAACTCAAAACGAACAGAAATTGCTATAAATAACAGAGTCAGACACAAAACGAGCAAAAATTAACACGAGTAGGGGCTGTCAACCCCCATGCCTTCTCAAGACCAAAACATGATTTGCACTTTGCTGAAAACAAAATACAGTTTAAATGTATTCACATTTTTAACTTAAATAAATAAAAATTGTTAAAAATTCAAGGAATAAATATCAGCATATGTATATTGAACTGACAATCCATGGTCATTGTTTTTTTTTTTTTTTTTTTTTTTTTTTTTTTTTTTTTCAGTAGAGTGCAAATTATGTTCTGGTCTTGAGAAGGCATGGGGATTGTCAGCCCTACTCATGTTAATTTTTGCTCATTTTTGGTTTTGAATCGGTTATTTATTGTAATTTTTGTACTTCCGTATTATATGGTACACACTCGAGAATTTGGATGGCAAGGATGAGACAATAACCATTTTTCAAGGTCTTTATACCAGAAAATTAGCTTCGGCTCGGTGGAAAACAACATTGAAGTTATATTTAATTTAATATTTAGTTGGTATTTTGGTTAAGTTATGTTAGGTACTTAATGGTGGCTAGTGTTTACCCCCCCCCTCAGGAAATATACCCCCCCCCAGAAATACACTTCCACGGTATATACCCCCCCTTCTCGGGGAAAATACCCCTTGCGGAAGATACCACCCCACGCGGCTGGTTGGTCTCCAATCCCTTTGGACCTTAAAAAAAGGACTAGAACTCTCAATTTCTGTTCTATTGAGAACACTCAGAAGTTTCTGTGACCATGAGGTGGAGGTAAGGAAGGGGTAATACCCCTCCTATATGGAATAAATTCTGCTGATTTTGGGGTTTAATGTTACTCTTTAGTCTTTGCTTTCATAATAACAGTGTAGACCAGAAATATTCCCAGAAATCATAAGGCAGTAGATATTAATTTCACATTTTTGATACGTTTGTTTGAACCCCCCCCCCTCACCACCAAAAAATAAATCTTTGCTGGAAAGTACCCTTCTGGTAGTTTTTTGCTGAAAACTTTTCCACGGAGGAGGGGATTACCAGCATGATTTTAAAGACAATCAGAAAAAAATGTCTGTTTCAACTGAAAGTCCGCTACGAAGAATTTTTCATCCGAGTTCATCCGCAAGAAATTCTTCTGGGTGGAATTTTCAGCTAGAATGGAATTATATAAGTGGAAATAAGTAAAGAGCAACATTAAAAGATAAAACAAACAGAAATTATTGCATATATGAAAAAGGTTGACCCCTCCTCAAGACCTTGCTCTTTACGCTAAAGTTTTGACTTTTTTTCCTAATTCTTCAAGAATGGAGCGTGGTCTTGAGGAGGAGCCAACTCCTTTCATATACGTAATCATTTCTGTTCGTTTTAATTTTTGATGTGCTCCTAACTGTCAGTTGAAAAACTTTTTATTTATTTAATTACTTACAGATAGTATTTGTTAATTGGAAACATACGGAACAAGTGTTTTAAAGAAAAGTAGAGCTTCATTAAACCAAAAAAGAGCAGCCATTAAGTCCAATAATCTTCAAAGTCAAAAACTACGGAGTCTAATAGAAAAAAAGAAAACTATATAAAATATTTTTCCCATCAAGAAGCCTATGTCAATAAAAAACAAACAGAAATTAATTTAAAATACTTTTTTTACAAAACAAGTTTACCAAAGAATAGTAAAGAGCTCCATTAACCCAAAAAGGAGTAGAAATAAATACAATGCACATTTTTAGTGTTTTCAATTTTTGACTTTAATAACTAAAAAGTATTAAAACTATAAGGAATAAGTATCAAAATATTTATTTTAAACTGACAATAAAAGTGCAAATTAAAGTGCAAATTTTATTAAAGTGCAAATTATGTTCTGGTCCTGAGAAGGCGTTGGGGTTGTCAGCCCTACTCCTTTTAATTTTTACTCGTTTGGGTTTGACTAGGTTATCTATTGTAATGCCTGTTCTTTTTGGGTTTCACGTATTTAATACTGGTGATTTATGGTAGTTTTGCACTTGGAAGATAAGAAAAACAAACTTGTAGAATTTGACGACGATTTCATCCGTAAAACCTTAAACATTAAGAATTTTTTGGTTCCCATTACTATCCTTTCGAAGGAAAGCTAAACCTTCTAAAACGTTTTGGTGCCATATATTTTTGGCTTAATTTTGATGATTTGTTTGCTTACATTTTTTTCTTTTTTTTTTTTAATTTGACCCGCTACTGACAAAAATTGCAAAAGTCCATATGGATGTCTATTCAACAAAAAGGATTTTTCGGTTTTTATTTCGAAGTTTTTTTGTTTGTTTTTTAAGATACTAATGGTGCGTAACTTCCTCTTTTTTCCTTTCCACGGCACTTCTCAACGAAACTGAAAAAAAAACTCAAAAAAAATTTTCAAATTTGGAAAACCTTATTTTCCACGGTGAGTGTTTTCCGGGGGGTATTTTCCGAGGGGGATATTTTCCAGGGGTACTTTTTTTCTTGGGCGGGGGCATTTTCCGTGGGGGTACTTTCCGCGGGAGGGTATTTTCCAGGGTGTATTTTCAGGGGGGTGGTATTTTCCGGGGGGGGGGTATTTTCCTCGGAGGGTATTTTCAGGGGAGGTAAACACCTAGAGCCTTATTTAATATAATGTGTTCTGTCCGGCCCCCTACCATAATTCTTTGTTGTAGTTTTCATAATTTTGTTACTAAAGTATTGTATTTTCATCAATTTTTTGTATTATTTCATTAGCATTCACCAAACTTCACTTTTCGAGTGTATACCGTATAATATGGAAGTGCCGTAATGTTTTTTTTTCATTTAGTTATTGATGGTGATTTGTGGTAGTTTTATGCTTGGGAGGTTATTTGACTTTATTTCTGATCATATTTGGCTTAATGGAGCTCTTTATTTTTCTTTGAAAACTTGTTTTGTGGAAAAAAGTTTTAAAAATTAATAAAAAAAGACAAAACAAATTGAATTGAGTAGTAAATCGTAGTTGATTGTTATAAATCCACTAATTTTCAATAGATGACTGCGATTTATCTTCTTACTGTTGAAATGGTATATTTTTTCTTCTCAGTTGTACTGCCAAAAATACAAGGAATCATGTGTCATGCGTTCCAGATGGAATTTGCGAAGGTAGCGATTAGTATGTTTGGAAACAGTGATGAATGGAATGGTATGTTTATCATTTAGCTATTGAATTATTCAAGCATTCGGCAAATTTACCTTCTTGTTTCTTTTTCTCTCTATTTTTTAAGTGCCTTTCAATTTCTTGCATTTTTTACACGATACTTCCAGTGAAATGTATACTACTGAACTGCTAATTCACGCCATAAAAACTACAGTGCATTCATTCGTAATGAATCTTTATCTAATTTCATTTTAAAGTTGGCACAATCTGATTTCTGATCAAATTTCCCTGCACCTGTCTCATGGCTGACATTGTTTTTTTTTCTTCTTTTTTGTAGATGGGCAGAGCCCATTGAATCCGGCAGCACAATTCATCTTCTTTCTCGTACTGGACGTGATTAGCTTCACGGCTAAGGAATAGTTTAAGGTAGGAAACAACAGTGCAATGCTTTTGCCAGTGACAGTGGGTGTCATAAGGGAACCGCCCAGTATCTACCTATGCCTCGTGCTAAACCAATTTTTTACTTTCCCTTTTCTCTTCCTTTCATATGCGTCATTGTCAATATGTCATCTTCAATTCCGATTTGTAATGAGTCCAAGGAAGATATCTTCCAGGGTGGAACTTGGATTGGTCATTTTTGTGTTATGTTCAAGACTTTGAGCCTTAGCTTAATCCGCAAGGTCAAACTTTTGGCGTCCAATTTAACTACGTCTGATAAATAAGCGACTAGACCCCCTTCGGTATAAATACAAGTCAAGAGCGCAAACCTCGGAGGGCTTTAGGCTCTCCCAGCAATCCTGAAGTTACCTGGATTTTTGGACATCTAAGATTCAAACTATAAAAAATATTTCTTTTATTATCTCCCTAAAAAAAAAAAAATCCTATGTACGTGCCTAATTCCCACCTCCACAGTGATTTCGTGGATGTGGGCCACACCCCATAATTTAAAGCATTGCAAACCAATAAAATTAATATTTTTTTTAACTATGGATAAGTTTTCCCCCTGACGAGGATAGGCTTGCTGTAAAAAGTTTGGAGCTGTTCCGGTACTATGAGATAGTTTTTTGTCTCCACTCCGTCATTAGTTTATTTCTCCGTCTTTATCCCTCATAGGGGAATCCTGCTTGCATGGTCTCATGGTGGCATCAGGGTGGACCTTTCACGAGTTTTCTTAGCTAAAACTGTGACTGCTAACAGTGTTGCAGAGTGACCTTGAGGATTGTCGCCCTTCGAAGAAATTGGAGCCTAGTAACGGCGCAGCATTTGCACTCGCTTCTGATTAATGAATAATTCTTCTTGTTTGGTCTGTTTTGATGGGCTTTTTTGGGCTGAAAAACCTTTTCTTAGCTAAGTTATCTATCATAGCCTGCCTCCCTGTAGTTGCATAAAATTTGTAGGCAAGAATATATATTGAATTGGAGGTAATATGCTTGTCTGTACAGTATTTCTTCTCTTGTTGATAGAAGAGCATCGCCAAATTTGGAAAACCATGTTGTGACCAAGAGCAGGATCGCACAAAAGCCTCCCTGCAACTAGAGGCCCCAGGGACTTCCTGCTGTCCGGTTCTAAGCCGGCTTAAGCGTTTCGTGTAGATTTAGTCACCAACCTGCACTGGTTCTGGGACCACTGTTTTCCGTGAGGCCATAATAATTTCAATGATTTAACGAGTATGAGTGTTAGAAACTCATGTCCCAGGGTTGGGGAGCATGAAATTAGACAATATAGAATTTATTTACTCAGGCAGGAAGGATAGGGTGTAATGAAGTTGCTAAGTCCTGCTTAGTTTGGGAGGTATTAATATCAGGATACTAGTGGCTTATTTCATCACTAAAAAAGCAGGGTATTAGTCATAGTAGTATATACCCCTACAGATGCATTTTACTTACAGCTACAGGAACAAACAGACAGGGTCCAATGTAGAAATAGGGTATTTTTGTTAGGAGATTTTAATGACCAGGTGGGAAGTAATAGGGATATATGATATCCCAGCCTCGACAAATTTGGTGTAGGGAACGAAAACAGTGTAGGTAAAAATTACATACTACTGCAATTTTGTAGGTGTGATAATCTAGTTTAACCAATAAAATGGCCCATAAGTTAACATGGTATTCACATGAGGGTAAGACAGCTAATCTTATGAATTATGTTATTGTAAACCGAAGACTGGCAGGATTGATACAAGATCCTAGGAAATATAGGAGTGTTGTTATTAAAGTTAAAAGTAAAGTTCACCATCTATTAGTTTATAGGCTTAATCTAGAGCTGAAATTAAGGGAGGGAAACTACCTCCAGGGAATCTATGACGTTGCTAGACTTCAGGATAAGAATCTATGAAAAGTTTTCCAGGAACAGTTGAATATTTAAAATGGACAGTTTAAAATTTAAAAACATAAAAAATGGATGGAATAATTTTAGGAAAATAACTAGTCAGTCACTCATGGTGTCTTGTGAAAGGAAGTTAGAAATGTAGCTAATAACATTAGTGAAAATGGTTTATGTTTAATAGAGAGAAGCAGGGGTTTGTACAAGAAATATTTGAGCGATAGATCATATCAAAATAAGAGGAATGTAAAGAAAGTGGAGAAAGCTGGTGCTTTGGTAAATGATTTTTTTTGAATATGGTGGCTGTGAAGTTAGAGATAAGTTACTGAAGATTATGGATATGACTTTTGAAAAAGGGTAAGTACCTATCAATTTTAGGAAAAATTTATTTAAACCCCTCTATAAGAAAGGTCATAAGAGTGATTGTGGTAAGTAAAGAGGTATTAGCTTGGCTTCTGTAAGAAGCTAATTACTCAGTATGATGATACTTTTTAGACTTAGAGATGCTGTAGATTAAGTTTCAAGAGAATAACTGTGTGATTTTAGAGGGGGAGAGAATGCATCGACCAAACTTTCACACTTAGATTAATAATTGAGAAGTGCCTGGAGTCATTAAACCCCTTTGGTCCTCAATTTGATGGATTATGAGCAAGCGTTTGATTCAGCTGACAGAAGAGCTTTAGCGAAGTTCCTATCCTCTGTATGTTATACGAGATAAATACACTAATATGATTAGTGCTATGCACGAGCAGTGGGGGATCCAGGGGGCGAGGGGGGTGCGCCCCCCCCTAGCGTAGACTAAAGTAGTGTAATTGACTTAATTAACTCAAGTTTGCGGTAATTAAACTTGCTCATAACGCAAGTTTATCGAATCAACCTATTTTGCCCCCCCCCCCTAAATTTTTTATCGGATCAACATATTTTGCGCCCCCCACCTAAAAAATCCTGGATCCGCCCCTGTGCGCGAGAACGACATATCTGTGGTTAAGGTAGGTAATTAGGTTAGTTGCTGGTTTCGCATTAAATCAGGAGTTAAGCAGGGTTGCGGCTTTTCCCCATTTAAATTGGTCATTTTGATAGACTTTGTCTTAAATATCACAGCAAAGGCAATGGTAGAACTTGGAATCAATTGGGGAAGTAAAACTATCCTAGACAATTTAAACATCCAAGATGAAAATGTTAGCAAAATAGATGAATTTAAGTAGATCGAGTGGGCAGGTTTACTTACCTATGAAGTATTATTGCTAAAGAAGGTGGATGGAGTGAAGATGTTTAAAGTATAACAGCCAAGGCCCTGGTCGTTTTTCACAATTGAAAAAGGTTTGAAAGAACGAGAAGATAAGCCTGCGTACCAAGATTATAATATTGGAAGCTACAGTGATGACAGTGGTCTGGTACGGTTCTGAAGTCACTCCCAAAAAAAGGAGGAAAATTTGCAAGATATTTTCCAGAGAAATTGCAAACAGATTGTTTTGAGTGCTCGCAGAGACGAATCTCCAGCATTTTTATTGGGGGGCAAGAGGGGTCTATATCCGGATAGTCAAAGGGATATATATTTGCGGATGAAGGATGACAGATTGCCCAAGATCGTCCTCGTCGGACAACCATTTAGGGCCAGACAAAAAGCGAGTCTCCTCGAGTGGGGTATGAGGATATTTTAAGCAAAGATTTAAGGGAAAGGAGAGGTTCTTGAGAGGGTGTAAAGAGGAGGTTTTGAACAGATTGGGATGGAGGAGGACTGTGCGTAGATGTGTTGGCCTCAGGTGGAATGGTGTAGCAGTGACTTGCTATTAGTAGCAGCTGTAGTAGTATAGGTAAGTTTCAAATATGAAAATACAAATTACGCTAAACTGAATTTTTTTCATCTTGTTTTTGTAGAAACGAAAGACTTTATCGATTTGTTTCTTTAATTATTATCTTTTGGTCATTTCATCGAATGATAATCAAATGACAAGTATTCAATTTATTAAATACACGAATATTTGACAGACGTTTTGCCACAAGGTATTTATACTTTTCTCAAAAAAAAAAGAAATCAAAATGTGTCTTTGTAATAAGACAATGTTGTCTAACCTAATATAAACCTTTATTCTGGTCATTATATTTATTTCCCCCAATTTCGTATAATTATATCTTCATTGTGCATTTCATATTAAAAAAAATTGTTATTGATCAGTCAACATCAGTACTACACAAAACCCCAAATTGTAAAGCAATTTAGAAACTCTTTTTTACTCTCTCTCTCTCTCTTGGTTCATAGCTTGTAGCAGATTTACCATGCAATTAATTGGTAATAATATTAGCAGCTCTTCTACTTGCTATTAAAAAATTTCACTTTCGGATTTTGTCATGTATTTTACCTCCATAGAGTTTTTGAAGCCTTACAAAATTTAGCCGACAAAGAGGAAGTAGAAACCCCTCATTTAAATTAATGAATCATTAGTGATATTGGATCGCTTATCAAAGATACCGAACTTTAAAAAGTAAATACTGTAGATTACATAAGGACCATTATAAGTGAGCAACATTTCAAACCAGAAGTTCAACTTGTTTGTGGTAAAAATTACGGAGTAAGACCTTTTAGTTGGGTTCCCAACGACAGGAGGTCTTTAAATTGAACCAAACATTTTTTGGAAAACGGATCTAAGACAGTGTTACCGAGATTTTGTCACCCATAGCCCTCTTTCAAACAATTATTACCATCAGAATTGTAATGACATGAGTTGACTAAAATTTAGAGGGAAGGAGACAAATGTGTTTCTCAAAATTTAGGAGGAGGGGGAGCAAATCTGAAGTTTAAAAAAATGAAAATACCCAAGAAAGCTATTTTCCAAAAATCTGGGGGATGGGAGCATACGATCTAATGGAGCAGTATGCCCCCTCCGAATTGATACCACTTCGGGAATACTGAAAAAATAACTCGACTTCAGGCAAAAATCTTTAAAGGAGCAAATATATGCCGTGTCTGGGCATATATTGGATATTAGTAGAAATGCCTTATTGACTCCCACGGGGCACCCCTGCTGCCACCTACAACTTTTTTACATAATTTATGCATGTCTTTATGGTTCGTTGTCAGTGAGAATGGAAAAAGAGGAATTTTTTCACTGTGATTGATGTTTTTTTGGATGGTTATGTGTGTTGAACAATTTATTTGTTGTTTTTCATGGATGACAACTGCGATTTATGTATTTTATATGGTTTTGTCAGTGAGAATGGAAAAGAGTGAATTTTCTCATTTTTATGGAAGTTTTCTGTATTATTGAGTCTAACGAGGACAGGGTCAATAAAACTTCTTTCAAGGTCAAGTTATTTGTTGTTGTTGTTTTGGTCAAGTGCACGCTCGGGGCGAATGTTAAGCCGTCCAGGAATAGGAAACAGTTAGATCACGTGTCGAAAGGGGAATTAATTTGTTGTTTCTAAGGCGAATTATTGATTCAAGAAAGGTGAATTAATTTGTTGTTTCTAAGGGGAATTATTGATTCACGAAAGGGGAATTAATTTGTTGTTTCTAAGGGGAATTATTGATTCAAGAAAGGCGAATTAATTTGCTGTTTCTAAGGGGAATTATTGATTCACGAAAGAGAATTATAAATGACATCACTTGTTTCCCTAGGAATTATACAGGACTCTAAAGATATAAATTAATATTCTATTTTTAAATACGGCTTCATTGATCTTTAAGTCGGAGAGATAAATTGATATTCTAACGAAACCTTAATAGTGTAGCTAGGAACATTATGAGATGAAGAGATTAACGCTGGAAAGGGTTTCCAAGTAATTTCAAATGTGACAGCGCAGAGATGCCAAAAATAAAGGGAACACGCAGAAATTACGTTTAGGGGTTATTTGGGCGAAAGCGTTTTCGACATTTTAAGGAATTATTTCGGTGAAACAGTTAGAGACATTTTAAAAGATGATTTTAGAAGATGTTTTAGAAGAGGGTGAAACTCTGTGGTCGTTATAATACACAAGTTCCATTTGAACAGTATCGTGAGGTCCCTACCCCAACCCCAAAGGGCCTCGATCCCCCTATCCCAACCCCGAAGGAACCCCCAGCCCCCAAAGGTCCCCCGGGCTCCCAAAGGACTCCGATCCCCCTATCCCAACCCCGAAGGAAGCACCCGGTCCCCAAAGGTCCCCCGGCCCCCCCCCCGCACCCCCAAAGCCCCACCGAGGCATTCCATTCCCCTTGCTTATTGAATTTTTTAAGTTTTTTCGGACTGAATTTTTTAGACTTAGAAATTATCCAACATTTTTCAGGTTTTTTTCTTTAACCCATTCGCATAGAGTTTTAGCCTAGAGTCTTAGCTTAGTTTTATTTAGAGATGAAGTTTACTTTAGTTTTAGTTAAGAGTTTAGAGTTTTAGCTTAGAGTCTTAGCTTAGAGTTTTTGTTAGAGTTCTAGTTTAGTTTAGTTTTAGTTAAGAGTTTTAGCTTATAGCCTTAGCTAAGAGTTTTTTCAATAGCTGAAGCCTGTTTTTGCTTCATTTAAAAGTTTATAGTTTTACCTTAGAATCCTAGCTTAGAGTTTTTGTTAGGGTTGAAGTTAACTTTAGTTATATCTAAGATTTTAGATTCCTAGCTTAGAGTCTTAGATTAAAGTTTTAGTTAGAGCTCTAGTTTTGTTTGGTAATATTTAAAAGATTAGTTTTTAGCTTAGAGTCTTAGCTTAGAGTTTTTGTTGAAATTCTAGTTTAATTTTAGTTAAGAGTTTAGAGTTTTAGCTTAGAGTCCTGTAAACTTATGTCTAGTGATAAACTTGCTAGAGTAACAAAAACTTTTTTTCCACTAAGAAAACATTTTTCAACTAAAAGTAAAGAGCTGCTAGACTAAATCAAAGACGAGCAGAAATAATAACGAATAATTGTTCAAACTTAAATTTTCTGTAAACTTATGTCTAGTGATAAACTTGTTAGAGTGACAAAAAATTTTTTCCATAAGAGGACATTTTTCAACTAAAAGTAAAGAACTAGGCCTACTAGACTAAATCAAAGATGAGCAGAAATAATAACGAATAATTGTTCTAACTTAAATTTTCTGTAAAGTTATGTCTAGTGATAAACTTGTTAGAGTAACAAAAACTTTTTTTCCACAAGAGGACATTTTTCAACTAAAAGTAAAGAGCTACTAGACTAAATCAAAGATGAGCAGAAATAATAACGAATAATTTTTCAAACTTAAATTTTCTGTGTGCACCTAGGATAAGTTTCCAAAAAGGAAATAGGGCTTTGAGGGAAAGTTTTTAACTAACTGGCTGGAATACCCTTTAATAATAAAAGTTTTTGTTCTTTCCCAAATTCCGTCGGCTTGGCTGGGGAAAGACATTTTCCCTTCTTTCTTTACGCTCTTGTCTTTTTATGTAGTCCTTGAACGTAGAAAAAGTTGCAAGGACTTACTGAATAATTCAATTTGCCATTGTTTGGTTTGCGAGGTGAAGTTGTGTCGAAACCATCAGAAATAATAATAAGCGAAATGTCTAAAAGGCTCGATTGTAAAAGAAATTTTTGAAACCCAAGGTAAAAAAATAAAAAAATAATAAAAAAAAATGAAAATTGAATATTAAGAATACCTACATGGTAACCCGGAAAGTGTTTCATTCGCTCCTTCCCCAGTCAATAAAAACTATACAAAAAAGATAAAAACTGACAACCTTCGCCAAAATATTCAAGCTCTGCTTAAGCGTAAAAGGTTGTTTAGAAACAGATTGTTAATGTATTTTCAAAAAAATTATTGATTGCTCGTTCAGATATTCCATTTCAATACTACTATGTTGACTTTTCCGTAAATAACATAAATTTACGTATCATGATTTTTTTTATTTTAAATAGACCAAAAATTAGGACCAATGGTAATACCCCCCTCCTCAAGACATCGCTCTTTACACAACTTTTTTGAGAATTTAAAAACAAAGCTTATTATTATATAAAAATATTGAATAAAACTTTTTATTTGATTATCTGAAGCTTAGTTTAATGTTTTACTTTGAACAAACTACTTTGTTAATGCGTTACTTTTTATAAACACCAAGTCTAAAGGCATTTAAATATTTAGGTGTTTGAAACCAAGTTCAAAACTAACGATACTGTTTTAAAAAATTAGGTCCAACGCCTCGACATTGCTCAATAGAATTAAATGTTGGGTGTTTATATCTTAGTTTATGTAAGTAGGCTTTTATTTTTCGTATAGTTTAACCTAACCTGGCTCTGAGAAAGCTAAGCCAGCGTCGCTAGTCAGTTGGTAAACAACGCGTCTAACATGCTCTCCCAGAACAAAGATTTATGTAGCCAAAATTTTTCAACTGTCGGTTCCATCAAAGAGATGATGCAACGAGTTCAGCGCAACACTTTTATATTGCAGCGCAGTACCAATTAATCTGGTGTAAGTTAACCTAGAAATGTTAGGTAACCTAACCTAACATAACCTAACCAAACCCTAGTAATGTAAGGTAACCTAACCTAACCTTGGTGGTGGGGGTCCCACCCTTGGTAGGCTTTCGGTCTCCATGGCCCCCGGGTTTGGGGGGGGGCCACCTAGAAATGTTAGGTAACCTAACCTAACCTTGGTGGTGGGGGTCCCACCCGTGGTAGGCTTTCTGCCCCGTGGTCCCGGGGTTGGGGGCCCACCCAGAAATGTTAGGTAACCTAACCTAACCTAATGTTAGGTAGCCTAACCTACCCTAACCTTGGTGGTGGGGTCCCCCCCGTGGCCGGCTGTCCGCTCCGTGGCCCCGGGGGTGGGGGGCCCCGCCCACAGCCGGCCTTCAGCCTGCGGCCCCGGGGGTGGGGGCCTCCCCTGCGGTGGGCCTTCAGTCTGTGGGCCCGGGGGTGTGGGTCCCGCCCGTGGCCGGCCTTCGGCTTCGCGGCTCCCATTAGACAATTTTGGTAAAAGGTGATGCGGGAGGGGGGGGCCTAGTTGTCCTCCAATTATTTTTTGTTACTTAAAAGGGTCACTAGAATCTTTTTTCCATTAGAATGAACCCTCTCTCGACGGTTGTGTTTCGAGTTGGAGTACAAATCTTTTTCAATCCCAACTTTTACCGGCTTTATGTATAAATTTCATAACATAAAAACCTTTCCCCCAGGGGCTGATGGGTCCATTTTATCTCTAAGGACATAGTTATTGAGTCTTTCAATTATGTTGAAGAAAAAAAAATCCATCTAAAAATTGACCAGACGATTTTAAAAAAATATTCATATTACGACACGAACTTTCATATATATGAAGTTACTTTGTTAACATAGAAATAACTCTATTTCTGAAAAACAAGTCATAGAATGGCTTATGACATTGGAGGTCTTATGCAAATGAAAAGACATAATTGTTTTCCATGATTCTATAGGTCAGCATTTATTAATTTGATTAGGGAAAGGAAATATGCCGTTATTACCGCATATTATTTAGTGTTTGATGGCATTAACTTCAGTGCATATTGAAATATAGAAATATATATATATATATATATATATATATATAAAGTAATGAATACTCCAAAAGAACTCACTGATCCTGCAATGGCTAATGTACGTTTAAATTTTAATTTATATTTACCCTATGGATTTTACATATTTGAACCAGAGAAATATATTTTCAATAATTTTCTTTCAAAAACTAGACGATTTTGGAATATCCAGATCTATAAATTAGGTTTCTATAAACCCCATCTTGCGTATCATTAATTAAAATTAACTATATTTTTTACTAGAGATACCCGGTCCAGTAAATTAGGTGTCAATAAAACCATTTTTGTTAACTAATTATTTAGATTAAACTATACTCAAAACAATAGCCTACTTACAAAAACTAAGATATAAACTCCCAACATTTAATTCTATTGAGCAATGTCGAAGCGTTGGACCTAACTTTTTAAAACAGTACCGTTAGTTTTGAACTTGGTTTTCAAACACCTAAATATTTAAATGCCTTTAGACTCGGTGTTTATAAAAATTAACGCATTAACAAAGTAGTTTGTTCAAAGTAAAACACTAAACTAAGGTTCAGACAATTAAATAAAAAGTTTTATTCAATATTTTTAATGAAAATAAGCTTTTTTTTTAAATTCTAAAAACAGTTGTGTAAAGAGCGACATCTTGAGGAGGGGGGGTATTCCCACTGGTCCTAATTTTTGGTCTATTTAAAAAAAAAAATTATGATACTTAAATTTATGTTATTTAAGTAAAATTCAACAAACTAGTATTGAAATTTAATATCTGAAAGATCAATCTATTATTTTTTTTAAAATACATTAAAACTCTGTTTATAATCGAAATTGTAAGCGTAATCAGATCTTTGATATTTGGGCAATGTGTGTCAGATTTTATGTTTTTGTATAGTTTTTATTGACTGGGGAAGGAGCGAAGGAAACACTGTCCGGGTTACCATGTAGTCATTCTTAATATTCAATTTTCATTTTTTTTATTACTTTTTTATTTTTTTTACCTTGGGTTTCAAAAATTTCTTTTACAATCGAGCCTTTTAGACATTTTGCTTATTATTATTTCTGATGGTTTCAACACATCTTCACCTCGCAAACCAAACAAGGGCAAATTGAATTATTCAGTAAGACCTTGCAACTTTTTCTACGTTCAAGGACTACATAAAGAGACAAGAGCGTAAAGAAAGAAGGGTAAATGTCTTTCCCCAGCCAAGCCGACGGAATTTGAGAAAGAACAAAAAATTTTATGATTAAAGGGTATTCCAGCCAGTTAGTTAAAAACTTCCCTCAAAGCCCTATTTTCTTTCTGGAAACTTATCCTAGGTCATATATAGGCACTAGGTCAAATATAAGCGGAAAGTCAGAGACCCCTCTAGGGATCGTGACGAAAGAAAATTTCTTACGTGAATAATAAACTAACGGAGTAAGAAACAAAGTAGACTAGTAAACAAGTTGATATAAGACAACTTCTAAACTAAATTTTAAGCAAGAGTTATTACATAAATCTAAAATAAATGTTTCCCTAGGAAAATGAGTTTGGATTTCACCTTGGAGATGTGTGTTTGCCAAGTTCTCTATTTATTATGAATAACTTCAATTCAGATGAAAGTTGTTTAGTCAGCAAAATCCCAAGGCAAGAGGTGCTGCGCTGCAATATAAAAGTGTTGCGCTGAACTCGTTGCATCGTCTATTTGATGTAATCAGCAGTTGAAAAATTTTGGCTACATAAATCTTTGTTCTGGCAGAGCAGGTTAGACGCGTTGTTTGCCAACTGACTAGCGACGCTGGCTTAGCTTTCTCAGAGCCAGGTTAGGTTAAACTATACGCAAAACAACAGCCTACTTACAAAAACTAAGATATAACCACCCAACATTTAATTTTATTGAGCAATGTCGAGGCGTTGGACCTAAATTTTTAAAACAGTACCGTTAGTTTTGAACTTTATTTTCAAACACCTAAACATTAAAATGTCTTTAGACTCTGTGTTTATAAGAATTAATGCATTAACAAAGTAGTTTGTTCAAAGTAATACATTAAACTAAGCTTCAAATAATTAAATAAAAATTTTTATTCAATATTTTTAATAATAATAAGCTTTATTTTTAAATTCTAAAAAAAGTTGTGTAAAGAGTAATGTCTTGAGGAGGGGGGTATTCCCATTGGTCCTAATTTTTGGTCTATTTTTAAAGAAAAAAATTTATGATACGTAAATTTATGTTATTTACGGAAAAGTCAACAAAGTAGTATTGAAATGGAATATCTGAAAGAGCAATCAATAATTTTTTTGAAAATACATTAACAATATGTTTCTAAACAACCTTTTAGGCTTAAGCAGAGCTTGAATATTTTGGCGAAAGTTGTCAGATATTATCTTTTTTGTATAGTTTTTATCGACTGGGGAAGGAGCGAATGAAACACTTTCCGGGTTAGCATGTAGGTATTCTTAATATTCAATTTTCATTTATTTTTATTACATTTTTATTTTTTTTACCTTGGGTTTCAAAAATTTCTATTACAACCGAGCCTTTTAGACATTTTGCTTATTATTATTTCTGATGGTTTCGACACAACTTCACCTCGCAAATCAAACAAGGGCAAATTGAATTATTCTGTAAGACCTTGCAACTTTTTCTATGTTCAAGGACTACATAAAAAGACAAGAGCGTAAAGAAAGAAGGGAAAATGTCTTTTCCCAGCCAAGCCGACGGAATTTGAGGAAGAACAAAAACTTTTATGATTAAAGGGTATTCCAGCCAGTTAGTTAAAAACTTTCCCTCAAAGCCCTATTTCCTTTTTGGAAACTTATCCTGGGTGCACACAGGAAATTTAAGTTTGAACAATTATTCGTTATTATTTCTGCTCATCTTTGATTTAGTCTAGTAGCTCTTTACTTTTAGTTGAAAAATGTCCTCTTATGGAAAAAAAGTTTTTGTTACTCTAACAAGTTTATCACTAGACATAACTTTAAAGAAAATTTAAGTTTGAACAATTATTCGTTATCATTTCTGCTCATCTTTGATTTAGTCTAGTGGCTCTTTACTTTTAGTTGAAAAATGTTATCTTGTGGAAAAAAAGTTTTTGTTACTATAGCAAGTTTATCACTAGACATAAGTTTACAGAAAACTTAAGATTGAACAATTATTCATTATTATTTCTACTCGTCTTTTATTTAGTCTAGTAGCTCTACTCTTCGTTTAACAATGCCCTCTTATGGAAAAAAAAGTTTTTGTCATAATAGCAAGTTCATCATTAGACAAAAGTTTGAAGAAAATTTATGTTTTAAAAATTTTTTGTTATTAGTTCTGCTCGTCTGTGATTCAGTTTAGCAGCTCTTTACTTTTAGTCGAAAAATGTTCTCTAATGGAAAAAAAGATTTTGTCACTAAAAAATTTATCTCTAGACATAAGTTTACAGAAAATTTAAGTTTGAACAATTATTCGTTATTATTTCTGTTCGTTTTTGATTTAGCCTAGCAGCACTTTACTTTTAGTTGAAAAATTTCCTCTTGTGGAAAAAAAGTTTTTGTCACTCTAGCAAGTTTATCACTAGACAAGTTTACAGAAAATTTAAGTTTGAATAATTATTCATTATTATTTCTACTCATCTTTGATTTAGTCTAGTAGCTCTTTACTTTTAGTTGAAAAATGCCCTCTTGTGGAAAAAAAGTTCTTGTCACTCTAACAAGCTCATCATTAGACAAAAGTTTACAGAAAATTTAAGTTTGAACAATTACTCGTTATTATCACTGCACATCTTTGATTTAGTCTAGTAGCTCTTTACTTTTAGTTGAAAAATGTTCTTTTGCGGAATAAAAGTGTTTGTCACTCTAACAAGTTTATCACTAGACATAAGTTTACAGAAAATTTTAGTTTGAACAATTATTCGTTATTATTTCTGCAAATCTTTGATTTAGTCTAGTAGCTCTTTACTTTTAATTGAAAAATATCCTCTTGTGGAAAAAAAGTTTTTGACTGCCTAACAAGTTTATCACTAGACATAACTTTACAGAAAATTTAGGTTTGAACTATTATTTGTTATTATTTCAACACATCTTTGATTCAGGATAGTAGCTCTTTACTTTTAGTTTAAAAATGTCCTCTTTTGGAAAAAAAGTTCTTATCACTCTAAAAAGTTCATCGCTAGACATACCTTTACAGAAAGTAACCTCTTAGTCTAACTGAGGTATTGGACCTTTCATCTATTTCGAACAAAAAAAATAACTAGTTGAAGTTGTGTTTAAATTCTTCATTAATATAAAATCAAAAACATGAAAATTAAAAATTTAAAATGTATATTTCAAAGAAATAATAGCCTTCTTAATAATTTAACGTCGATAAACAGTGGAAACTGGTTTTCTTCAGAATTGTTTGTGAATGATTAAAAGATGGTCACTGACAAAAAACTTTTTGAAACTAAAGAAAACCTTAAAATTTAGTAAATTATCATACGATATCAAAATGTAATTTTTTTTCAGAAATTGAAACCCGCTGAAAATTTCCAAGAACCATTCTCCCATAACATTATTTAAATTTTAATTTATATTTCTATCATAGTGTTCTCAATCTTTTTTAGGATGTGTGGTATGTGTGGGGGCTCACTCTCGAGGAGGAGGAGGAGCTTCTAGCTACATGTAATGAAATCGACACCAATGAGATTACATCTGAAGAGGAGGAAGCGCTTCTCTGCATATGTAGATCAGAGGATCTCTTGAGGAGTGGGTCTTCGGATCGAATACCTAACCCGAGACTTCGAGTGCACGAGGATTTATTTGCGGAGTTGACTCAATCTCAGGAGATACCCTCTCTCATAGATATTATGCCAGTGGAGGAGGACGAGGTTCAAATAATTGAACCTGAGATAGTATACATTAAAACAGTGATAAATATCGATATCACAATAGAATAAATATTTTAAGATTGTTTGTAAATTTGTTTATTGATAAAATGCTCATATATACAACAATGTCTTTAAATCTTCACTTTAGATTTCTTCTTCTTCGGTGTATATGCAACTGTTGTGAACCACTAATGCTGGTAAATCATTTGGATTCACTGTATATTGATCCTGATTCGTTAGCCCCTAGCCTAACCTAACCAGAAAAGAAAGGGAACATTTTCGATTTCGAAACAATTTTGTTGAATAATTACAACAACTATAATGCTAAGCATGCACAATTAGCGATACAGTTTATTGTCTTCAAAATGTTTCACTAATGCACTTAAAGCACATTGTAGTATATTCGCGTGTGCTATATCAACTTTTGCAGCGAAACATAATTGATCCTCCATTTTAAATTTGCTCAAGGATATCACATATCTTGCATATACTTCATCCCATTCCAGACAAAGCCGTGATCCTCTCGTGATTTCCACTGCAATGTTTGGTGCTCTTGTATTATTGCCATCAACTCCACTATCAACTTCTAATAGGGTAAACATTCCACTTGTCATCATCAACAGACACATATATATCCAAATGAATAAAGTCAAAACTGTTCTTCTTCTCACTCCTTTGAAGTCTATTCACAGACTAATAAAAAAACTATAGCAAAAATCCTGTCCTCATATTCTCTGCAAACCTCCTCCACTAATATATAACTACCCCTCTGATTGGCTGGGAAGGAGACACGTGATCCTGTTTCCCCTTATCGGATCAATAAAATTCCCAAGCGATTACGCAATCAATTTCTCGGAAATCCACTTCCCCTTCGATTACGCAATCAAGTTCTTGGAAATTCACTTCCCCCTCGAGTCCTAGATCAATACATTGCCCCTAGCGATTATGTAAATCACCCCCCCCCCTCCCCCAGTGTCATAAATCAATAATTCCTCGAGTGATTATGTAAATCACCCCTCATGTCATTGCACGTGGCCAAACAACAACAGATTGATAATCCTTGAATAAATTATGTAAAAAAGTTGTAGGTGGCAGCACGGTGTTCTCGTGGGAGTAGCACCCCCCTTTCTACTGGGGTGGCACCGTGATTGCGTGATTTTCGGGGAACCAAATTTTTTTTCAGGGTGAAGCATAGATTTTCGGGGAAATACCCGAAAATTTGGGGATAGTGCAAGTCCTACTTGATTTCTAATCAGGAAAATCGAAATACTAAACCACACGAGAAGGAAAAGCTCCGACTTTCCGGTTGACACAATAAAGAATAGCTGCAAAATTAATTTAAAGTCGACCGAACACCGCCGCCTCGCCGGCGGCGCCGGTGGTGTTGCGACACTTCGGTGGCGGTCGACTGGGCCTCTCGTCGACGACATTCGGTCGATCCGCCGGCGCGGCGCCGGGGTCTAGTCGTAACACTCCACGGAGCTTTAGCACCAGAGGTCTAGGTCTGGTTGCTTACGCAAAAAAATGCTCATTTTATAAACGTATAGTAGTTTCAAGTACCATAATGTTAGCTGGTTCGTATTTATGACAAGTATAAACACAAAAACATATCTAACATGGAATCCTGGTTATTCTAGGTCTGTGGGATCGTTGGTGTACCATCTGTCCCTTCCCACTTTTCTAGTAATTTTTTTACTTCGTTATCCATCAAGAGTTAGTTCCGTCCGCCCATTTGGCTACTATAATTCAAAAATGATTGTCATCACACTGCATTCCTTTCTATCTAAAACAAACGATCTGTGCCGATAGTTTATTAATTTCTCCAAAATAAATCATTTCTCAAAACGACAAAACCCGGTTGGTCTTTGATATTGATCAAAATTTAAACGAATTTATGGTTCCCATCGCTAAGGCTTTGCTCTTGATGAGATTTCTGGACAGCGAATCAGTGGGATTGCTGCTCGGCTTCAGTCTTGTCATGCAGGAGGAACTAAAAAAAAAAATTGTTTTTCTAAAACTAGCAATATGTTCAGGGTAAGGAAAAATTATAATAATCAGGACCGTCGAGAGGAGGGAGGGGTGAATTTTTTCGATCAAACGGGAACCCTGCCTAGGCAAAACTAAAAAAAAAAAAAATGCTTTCTATTCTTTCACAAAATCGTACCTTTAATAGGAAAACTAAGAAGAGTAACATTTTTTTAAAATATGAATGGATTAAAGTTATTTAGATTTTTGATAAGAATAAAACCCAAAAAATTTATGCGTTTAAATTCTGTTAGGCTGAAAAGAGAGAAGTTTAATTTCGAAACTTGAAAATGAATCAATTTCTCATCGAATACTTCACTTCCGCAATTATTATTGAATTCAGTCGAAAGTGCCCAGAATTGGTTATTTGCGAATGAAATTACTCTATCGTAACGTTATAATCTCGGGGGAAAGTAGATTCTTTTTGAATAGATCCTCTTAAAAGCCACATCCTTTGCGAAGTTTAATAGAATTATTTTTCTTTTTGGCTCCTATAAAGTTGGTTAAATACCATTTTTTTGCGCTCCGAACAAAATACAAAAATTTTCTCTAATAACGTATTGATTTGTTTGAAGAATTAACTAATAATTGTTAGGAGTGGTATCCTGTTGAGCCTGGAAGAAAGACTTGCTGGTTAGATTGTTTTAAAAACTTTTTTTAGTAACGGTAGGAACAAGCCTAAGCACGTGGCCTGTTTTACTTTTAGTTCCCACTTGCTGCGTTTCGCAAAAAAAGAAAAAAATTATAACGAATTTGCTGATTGCGGACGATTTTTTTTTAGTTTTTTTTGTGAAAAAAATTTAAATCCGCATGCGTTGATGTTTTCCAAAGCATGGGAGAAAACTTGCTCAGGAATCAAATGAATAGCTGATTGTTCAACTAGTTATTTACTATAATATATAAATTATTATTCTTTTACTTCTTCATAGTAAGAATAAGTATTCAACAGCGGCAAGTACATTGAAATTCGTTTCTGTTAGACAAGATAACGGTAATTGGGATTTTTCCGCGTTATACCTGCAATTTTCCAAGTATTTTTTACAGTTTTATTCTGTAAAATAAATGTGTTGCTCGAATTGCGCTTTTCCGCAAATCGCAGCGTATGGGAACTAGGCCTACGGTCTCCACATACTCGTGCTCTCCACATAATATGCAACACGAAAACATATCTAAAATGGAATCCTAGTTATTCTAGGTCTGTGGAATCGTTGGTCTACCTTCAATACCTTCCCACATTTTTAGTAATTTTTTTTTTTACCTCGTTATCCATCAAGAGATAGTTCCGCCATCCCATTTGGCTACTATTATTCAAAGATACTTTGGATACAATTTGAGAATTTGACATCAGGGGATAACCGCAGTATTAAGTTTTTCTGATCCCCATGATTACAGCTTATGTATGCAAATGCACAGGATAGAGGCCTTTGGGCCCATTTCCCAAACCTCGAGATTTTTAAGATTTTCTACATATTTTCTTATAATTTGCAGGTTTTTTGGGTTTTATTTGATTTGTATTGCCCAAAATGCCAGGCCTCTCTGCAAATAAGCTTCTGTGTGCGTAACAGAGTCAAATCATTTTCGTTTTTCCAAAGTCTATCTTTTAATTGGTTATTTTAAGAATATATAGTTTCTATTTTTGGAAGATATAGCGCAGACCAGAGTAAAATTGAACTGACCGACGTGATGACGGTTTTCTGCGCGTCTGGGACAGCGAATACCAATGGAAGTCACTTTTTTTCTGTATAATATGTCAATTAATCGCGCTGTCTTACTGCATTGCCCCAAGAGCACTTTTGCAGGGGCTTAAAAACCATTGAAGCTCTACATAAAGAAAGAAAAACGAGCAAAAATGGGGTTTTTAAAGGCCAAATGAAAATACTGAAAAAAAACAACAAAGCGAATATTTCGAGGGGACAGACGCCTCTCTTCTTCAGCGCGAAACGAAATAAAGTGTCCAAGGAAAGTGCCGAAGAAAAAATCAAACAAAAAACAAACGCGGAAAGTCAATGTGAAAAGAAACAAAAAACTTAAGAAAAAAACAAAAATTTAAAAGATGAATAAAATTCAATAAAAGCCAAAAATTATAAGAATTAAAACCAAATACCTAACAACCATAAAAGCGAGTTAGTCACCCATATTCGCTATTTGCACAAAATCCAAAAAATTATGAACTGCCATCGACGGATACTAGCGAACAACTCGCTAGATACGATGGCAGTTCATAATTTTTTGGATTTTGTGCAAATCGCGGATATTTTGCCGAGTAACTCGCTTTTATGATTGTTAGGTATTTGGTTTTAGTTCTTATAATTTTTGGCTTTTATTGAATTTTATTCATCTTTTAAATTTTTGTTTTTTTCTTAAGTTTTTTGTTTCTTTTCACATTGACTTTCCGCGTTTGTTTTTTGTTTGATTTTTTCTTCGGCACTTTCCTTGGATACTTTATTTCGTTTCGCGCTGAAAAAAAGAGGCGGCTGTTCTCTCGAAAAACTCGCTTTGTTGTGTTTTTTCAGTATTTTCATTTGGCCTTTAAAAACCTATTTTTGCTCGTTTTTCTTTCTTTATGTTATGTCAAGCCAATGTGGTTTAAGAAATTATATTGAAGCTCTACTAGTCTTAAAACTATGCCAATTTAGTATATTAAGTTAATATAAGTAAATCATCATCAGTCTGATACGCTGCATTGCCTTGCCCTGGTATCGAAAAGACAGCCTTGAAAAATAAGCAACAAACTAAGATAACTGCTAGAAGGTTATTCCCTTGTAACACTGCAACATTAGACATATTGTACCCGTGAGATGCTAAAGTTAGAATTTTTCTACATTCACAAATTGTGGCATGAGCGCCTTATTCTCGGCTTTCAATTCCAGCTTCAAGGCCCCAGATTTCCTTCTGTGAAACCATCACTCTACGGGGGGTATTATCCTATAGGTCCAAACAAACAAGTATTAAACAATTTATATGAGATATTTTTTTTCAATTTATAACCTAAATCAGTTTTAAAACCTTGATGTTAAACGTGGCAAAAGGACAAAAAAAAATGTATATCGCCATGCGATAATATTCTCCCGCCTCTTTAGAAAAGTCGATAATTTCTATGTCTTTCCTTTGAATGTTATAACATATTGTATAACACAATAGAAAAAAGAGAAGGAAACGACAAATGAACAAACCACAATTTATTGGAAAAAAACACTGAATTACTAAATACCCCTACTGGTCTCGACGACAGACGGAGAGACCGGAAGAAATCAATCTTTAGACCCAAGACTGTTACGTCGATGGGCCCTTTTCGTTTGTCTGAATGTCTCATAAATGCCAATAAATTAGCATGACCAATCAATTTAATAGACTGTCGGGTGCCTGACCCCCACTGGTAGTCTATATATCTTTATGAGGATAGACAAATAATACATAAATAACTGAAACAACAGACCATTGAAAATATCTGTGATCAGCTTCAAGAATAAATGATTTAAAACCAAACGGAATATATACGTATAAATAGCCGGCGTCAGTGGCTTTATTCAAGGAAATGTAGAGGGAGTCTATATTTCAAAATTTTGGTGGAAAATTTGTTGTTTTTTCGTACTTGTCAGTTATCCCGAACACACTCAATTTCTTGTTCTAAGTAAAACTGGTTTCTCTGTCTGCATTCTAAGATAATTAGCTTAATCTCGGTGTGATAAACTACTATACAGGTATATTTTAATCAAATATAAACAGTTCGTGGCAACCACAGTTTATATAATTATCCAGTATGGTTATTCCCTATCTCACCCATTATAAAAACCCGGACCGAGGTGCAAGTGCTCCGAAGAGCGTAGAAACATAAGCGGCATTAGATCTTTTCACGGGTAGACAAGTCAGATTTCTCTTGAACGTGAAACTTGGCTTCAACATTGGAACACTAATTTTGAAGAAACTAATTTTAAATTAATTTATTCCAATACATACATGAAAATCGGTAATTAGTAGTGCAATGTTATTATTAGATGTTTTTAGGAATTAAAAATAGGTTTCGAAGTCAAGTTGGTTTCAAAGGCATTTTGAGAAAGTTTCTGCCAAAATACATGTTCCAGGGTAATTGGACCTCTGATGGCAGATAAAATGAGAGGTGCTGTTTGTACGCGCCGATATATATATATATATATATATATATATATATATATATATATATATATATATATATATATATATATATATATATATATATATATATATATATATATATATATATATATACTACGAAAGCTTTACGAAAAAGAAAGTTTTTTTTAAAGAAAAGTAAAGGCCATATTAAACTTAAGATCAGTAGAAATAAAAGCCTACAATAACTCAAACTCAAAACGACCAGAAATTATTATTAAAGAAAAAAAGGAAAGGAGAATAATTGGTATGGCGGTAACACTGCATATAAATTTATATAAATGTATATATAGTGGGTTGTAATAATGCAAAAGGTAAATATAACATTGGTTTAAAAATGGAAAGAAAGACAAAGAATGAATTTACAACGATAATCAAGTAAAAAATAAGTTTTATTTGAACAATGTCATAAAGCGGTGACATTTGATTATGATATTTGGTGCTTCGCATTGATATTTCAGTTTTAAAAGTTTTATCAATTTTTTCTCAAAGGGAAATTACGTGATGGGCATAGCTAAAAAAAATGTATAGCTAAAAATGTATTATTTCTTATAGGTCCCCGTTAGAAAAAACTTTTAGAAATATTTTGGAAATTGTGCCGTAAAAGGTCTAAGATTATACAGACTCAGCAGTAAGAAATGAATTTCATTTATTTTCTGGTAAACAAACTGGAAGAATATTCTATAATAGGAGCTTTTCTAGGGTAAAGCCCCGTAAAATTTTGGATCTGCCACTAAAATGTATGATGTCTTTCAATTTTCTGAAAATTCCCTAAGAATTTTACGAAAAACACTTCTTAACAGACGTTTGGTATTTTCTTGGATAGGGCTATTGTGGCAACTTTTACCACAGCAACCAATAATTAGAACGCAAGTCCTATAATTGGTCTCAATCAGGAACCCTTATCGCTATCTAAATTCACAAAGTGCAAAGATTTTCAAACAGAGGTGTTTATTGTTTAAAGTTCAGGAAAGGTCTGCCCATTTCATACGAAAACATTGATTGGAAACGAAAGTAGTCTTATCTAGAAAATAAATATCGTAGAAAATAAACATCACGACGTGAAAAAAAAACTGATAAACCATCCAGTGGCGGATCCAGAGGGGGGCGAGGGGTGCCCCCTATAGTAGTCTAGAGTAGCGTAATTTAACTAATTAACGCAAGTTTGCATTAATTAAACTTGCTCCTAACTTAAGTTTATCGGATCAACCTATTTTACGCCCCCCCCCCCCAAAAAAAAAAATCCTGGATCCGCCCCTGAAACCATCACACCTATTCCACCAGTTATCAGAAGAAAAAAAATCCTTATTTTCACAAATTTCATCATCCCCCCGCCCCCTTTTTTTTTTTTATAAAATCCTACATAGGCCAATCAGTTGAGTCCACTGTATATGAATAATAGATTGTCATTATTTGCTTATAAACTAAGTCATACCTATGAGATGGGACAGATTCAAACCACTTCACTTGGCCGGCTCACAAAGTTTTTTCTGCTTTTGCAATTTCGAATAATGCACTTTGTAACCATTTCTCATTGATTGACGTAAACACACTGATACATAACTGCACAAACAAGTGGGAGGAGCTTTTTGTTCGCACCGAGATCGCAGACCAGAAATGATCTGCGATAAACTTACTGGATAATTCTATAAACTGTGGTGGCAACGAACTGTAAGTAAGGAGCGACCCGGCTCAATAGTAACTGAAACTCTAAAAAAATGGAATCTTTATACCAATAGATACATCAAAAGAATCAGATTTTCATGCTGATTTCAAATATATAAGTTTCATCAAGTTTAGTCTAATCAATCAAAAGTTACATGAAAATTTGCCTTATTTTCGAAAAAAGGGGAAAACACCCCCTAAAAGTCATAGAATTTAATGAAAATCAGACCATCAGATTCAACGTATTAGAGAATTCTACTAATGAAGTTTCAAGCTCCTATCTGCAAAAATTTGGAATTTTGTTTTTTTTTGCCAGAAGAAAGATCACAGATGCGTGTTTATTTGTTTGTTTTTTTTTGTTTTTTTTTTCCAGGGGAGATCGTATCGACCCAGTGGTCCTAGAATATCGCGGGAGGGCTCATTCAAATGGAAATTAAAAATTCTAGTGCGCTTTTTAAGTGACAAAAAAATGGTGGTCTACTAGGCCCCCTCCCACGCTCTTTTTTCCCGAAGTCAACCAATAAAAATTTTGAGATAGCCATTTTGTTCAGAATGGTCTAAAAATATGATAACTATGTCTTTGAGGATGATTTAACCCCTCACAGTCCACGGGGGAAGGTCTGCAAGGTATGAACTTTGCCCAATGTTTACATATAGGCTAGTATTGATTATTGGGAAGTATACAGAAGTTTTAAGGGTGATTTTTTCTGGTCGTCGGGGGGGGGGGGAGGCGGGGGTTACGTGGTAGTATCTTTCCATGAAAGTTTTCAAGGGGGAAGGGACATTGCTATGGAGGGGGCGCCGGATTTTCCAGCATTACTAAAAAAAACGATCAGAAATTAAATAGAAAAAAAAAACTTTTTCAACTGAAAGTAACGAGCAACATAAATGCTTAAAACGAACAGAAATTATTACGTATATGATTGAGTTTTGCCCCTAGTTATTACCTCGCTCTTTACGCTAAAGTTTTTTTTGTAACTCCATCAGAGCTATTTATTCTAATTAACAACCTTTGTGATTAAGGGGTCATTCTTAAATAATTGGTACAAAATTTGAACTTAAGCGTAAAGAGCGAGGTATTCACTAGGGGCGAACCCTCTAATATACGTAATAGGAATATACGAATATAGAAGTTCGTTACAAAAGTTAATTCGTTACGTCAGATCAAAATTTCGAGAAAGCCATTTAGCCAAAAAAAAAGTAAAATTAATTTGCAAATTTTGTTTTAATTATTCATGCACGGTATGCCAAAATCAAAGCTGCATTAATTAAAAACGTTCAAAAATTAAATAAAAAAAAACAAGTTTTTTTTAACTGAAAGTAAGGAGCGACATTAAAACTTAAAACGAACAGAGATTATTCCGTTTATGAAAGGGACTGTCCCCTCCTCAACGCCTCGCTCTTTACGCTAAAGTTTGACTCATAACTTTATTTTATAAAACAATAAAGAACTTCAGTGTAAAGAGCGAGGCGTTGAGGAGGGGAAGCACCTTTCATATACGGAATAATTTCTGTTCGTTTTGAGTTTTAATGTCGCTCCTTACTTTCAGCTAAAAAAACTTTTTTTTTATTAATTTAATATATAGAGTTGGTTAGGTTTGGTATTTAATATAATGCGTTCTGGTTGGTCTGCTTTCCATAATTCTCTGTTATAGTTTTCATAATTGTATTACTAAAGTATTATATTTTCATTATATTGTGGTATACTTCATTAAGATTAACCTAACTTCACATCTTAAGTGTGGTCGGGATAACTGAAAAGTACCGTTTTTTTTAATGAAAACACTTGAGAATACCAACAAAAATTATTTTTCAAAGGGGACAAAAAAATCACGCCTCCTCTCCCAATTGATGTCACTGGCGAGTTGTCATATGATAAGTAGGAAACACAAACTTATTTTGTCCTTCTTTAACTAATGCAAATATTCTAGACTATAATCATTTCAAATTCATGTTCTAGTTTCACGTGTTTTCGCTATGCTGATGACCTATCCCCTCCTTTTACCCAATAACTGGTCATGAATACACCTAAACCCATCGTGACAAATGGCATGACTATCAAAGTAGAAAAGGAAAAACATGACTGCAAAAAGTAAAAAGAAAAAAAAAGTAATGACAATACTTTCATTGAAAAATTTATTCCTAACCTGTGTTCAAGGCTGAAAAGAATTTTGGAATCAATCATTCTCTTATATGGGGAATTCTGGATCCTATAGACTTACAGGGTAAGCCAGGGGGTCTGTCATACCTTACCGTGCTAAATTCTCTGGATTATTTATAATTTTAAAATAATTTTATAAGGATAATAGAATTCTCCATTTTTTTCTATAACGAAAATTTGTGTTCCCAATGTGGGACGCCTTCGCCCGTATTAAACTAGCATGTACACCTACCGAAAATTGTCTTTTCTGGCGAGGCAGGATAGTAATTTTTTTCAAATCGTCAGTTCTTGTCATATTTGTTTATTTTATTGTTTCTTGTAAAGCTCAAATATCTATTGGCCGGTCCAATATGAATCTCGTTTAGGTTAATGTGTTAATAGAATGTTTGTTTCTGTTTATATTTTTTTGTAGCTGTTGCAAAGAGACATTGTACAGGTGGCTTAGAGGGGGGGGGGAGCTCGAAATAGCTCTATTGAGATTCCTGCTGTAACAGGGTTTCATAAATATTAAAGAAAATATGGTTAGCTGTTAATGGTATATTTCAATTTTAAATCAAAAACACAAAAATAAAACATAATCAGGTAGTTTGAAATATCAAACCGCGAGTGCCATCTTACAAAAAAAAGAGGCGGAATTACCATATTAAGGTCATAGGAAATCATGGAAACATTAGAAAATTTTGAAATTTTGGATCCACGCCCCCAGTCTTAATTGCTTAATCTACAGTCACTGCGACTTTTTTTCCCGACAACTTAAGATAATATGTAAGAATTTCCCACCATGTCAATCTGTTGTAAAGATGGTAAATATGTAAACAGAAGTTACATTACCTCCTTAACTACATAGACTACAAGTAACATTTTTACTCATTGTAATCTGTCGATTTTTCCAACAGTCGTCTTAATCTTTTTATATATTTTTGAAAAACACAATTTCTAGTAGGTAAGTGTCACCATATACTTTGACATTTAAAAGAAATGTTTTGACTTCCAGAATTACGCTGCACCCAGAAAATCAATTTGTCCTGAAAGCCTAACGTCGCCGCAGAATACACCTGACGCCAATAACTTTGTCAGGGAACAGTTTGGGAACCTGGAGAATTTCTCAAAATGCGGAAAATATAACCACTCTCACTAGTGTTATTTGGGCTTCTACTCGTATTTTATCGCCTTCAGTTTAAGATAATATATTTTAAAAACTAATATCCAAGTTTTGATGCTAAAAAAACAAATGCAATAAAATATATTTGTTTTTAAGTAATTATTGTGAGAAGTAGTTATGAATTTTCGCAATCTTAGAGAATTATTTATGTAACTACTTTCTTTACTATCATTTGGGCTACAACTCATGTTACTTTTATCCCCTATAGTTTAAAATAATATTCTCTTGAATGTTATGATCAAAGTTTTGACAAAAAAAAAAAAAAAAAAAAAAAAAAAAAAAAAAAAAAAACGACAAATACAACAAACTAAATATGTCCCAATGAAGTTACTGGGTGAAGTGGGTTTAAATTTTGTAATTTTAGAGTGTGCTTTGTTAGACCGGAAATTCGTTACGCTTTATACATTGCAACGGATTTCCTTAGGCGGGGGCGCATTTTGGGGGAGTGAGATAATTTGTTAATATGATAAAAATAAGAATATGCAAAAATTAGGGAAATCGTTGGGTGTGATATCAAGAGATTTTAGGGGGGGGGGCTTTGGACTTTTCTTAAGTACTGGTCTAATTCTGCCGCTATGTCAACTGTGTATAACTCTATTTTTGTAAAATTTTAGTGGGCAGTAAACCGGGCAAAAAATAACAGGTGTTTGGAAGAAACTTCGTATCTTTGTGTTTCTTTGAAGAAACGCAGAGAAACACAAGTAGTCTTTGTGTTTCTTTGCGCTTCTGTCACATGGACTTAAAATTATTTGCCGAACCAACTCATGTTTTTTCTAATAAATGTTATTTGGTAGAATAATACAAAATACCTTACGTGATATATTTTGTCTAGTCGATATTTATAAGCTGCTACTTTAAATGCCAGTTCACAATGAGTTTCACAATGAAATTGAAGTAACCCTAATTTGAGCCAACCAGAATTTGTCCTAGAATTTTTCTACCGATCAGAAAATCTAATAAAAATCCTGATTGGCTCAACTTAGTGCTAGCTAAATCATAAGAGAGGTCCATATCCGGATATTCAAAGGGCATGGGATGTATAATAGTTTTTTCTTCACATTATTGGGGGGGGGCAACTTCCCCCCCTTGCCACCCCCAAACGACGCCCCTGAGTATATGTATACTAAACTGACAATGCACATTCATTTGTATTTTTTCAGTAAAGCGAAAATTATGTTCTGGTCTTGAGAAGGCTTGGGGATTATGAGCCCAACTCATGTTAATTTCTGCTCGTTTTGAATTTGACTCGGCTACCTATTGTAATTTCTGTTCGTTTTGAGTTTCATTTATTTATTGATGCTGATTTGTGGTAGTTTCGCGCTTGGTAGATTATTTTATTTTATTTTGGTTCATTTTTGTTTTAATGGAGTTCTTTACTTTTCTTTGAAAACTTATTTTGTGGAAAAAGTTTTTCTAATTAATTTCTGTTCGATTTATATTGACATAGTCTTTTCAGGGAAAACGAAAATAATACTTTAAATCTTTTGTTTTTTTAAGATTTTATAGTTTGGCCTGCTATTTGTATGCTGGAGAAATATTTCCAGCAATTTTTAACAACATACACCCTTTTAAAAATCTGGAGACAAATAGTAGTGTTTAATTTAGTTTCATACCTCCTCTAGTTGAAATGAAATGGAAAACTTGATACCATTCGCAAAAAAGTCTGTTTACTTTCTTTGATAGATTGGATACACTTACGCTATTTTGATTTGGTTAAATTTTAAGAGCTCCGAAAGTTTGAACATAATACCCTCAGTCATTCTTGGGATACTGCTGAGATGCCTTATTGGGAATTAGCATTAACACAGTGCATTTTGATTTAACCTTAAGACAGCATTTAGTTTTTAAACATAATGGGCAAATGCGAGGGTGGGGTGGGAGGGGGATTAGTTGCCCTCCAATCACTTTCGACTATTCAGAAGGGCATCAGCCCTTTCTATTTTAAATCGAATGAGCCCTTTTTAAAGTTCCTACGACAACTCCTTCGATATGAAGTGCCCTGGTCTAAACAAAAACAAAAAAAATAATACATCGTAGCCACTTCGATCTTTACTATAAAAATGTCACGTCCTCTAATCACTTTCGACTACTAAAAAGGGCACTAGGCCTTTCGATTTCCAATCGAATGAGCCATTCTTGAGTTTCTACGACAACGCTTTCTATAAATACATTATATGCCCCAGGGCATAAACTACAACCCTCACCCTAAGGACTGTGAGGGGGATTGTCATCCTCAAAGGCCTAATTTCCAGAACTTTCAACTACGTTAAACAAAATGGCTATATCAAAATTTTGATTGGATGTGTTTGGGGAAATGGTGGGCGTAAGAGGGGCGTTAGTTGCTGTCCAATAACATTCAACTATTAAAAAAGGCACTAACACTTTCAATTTCCAATCAAATGAGCCCTTTTGATGTTTCTACGACAACGCTTTCAATATAAACCTTATATGCCCCCAGGGCATAACTTACAACCCTTGTCCTGAGGGCTGGGGGGGGTTTTCATCCTGAAAGGCCTAATTTCCAGAACTTACTACTACGTTGAACAAAATGGCTATCTGAAAATTTTAATTGGATGTTTTTGGGGAAATGGTGGGCGTGAGAGGGGAGTTAGTTACCCTCCAATAACTTTTGACTATTAAAAAGGGCACTAGTCCTCTCAATTTCCAATTAAATGAGCCCCTTTTGAAGTTTTTACGACAGCACTCTCTATAAAACCTTATATGCCCCCAGGGCGTAAGTTAAAATCCTTGCCATGAGGGCTGTAGGGGGGGGGGGTATCCTTAAAGACCCAATATCCAAAACTTTCAACTACGTTGAATAAAATGGCTATCCAAAAATTTTGATCGGATGTGTTTGGGGAAAAGGTGGGCGTGAGAGGGGGGTTAGTTGCCCTCAAATCACTTTCGACTATTAAAAAAGGGCACTAGCCCTTTGTATTTCCAATCGAATGAGACCTTTTTCAAGTTTCTATGACAAAGATTTCAATAAAAACATTATATGCCCCCAGGGAATAACTTATAACCCTTGCCCTGAGGGCTGTGGGGGGTTGTCATCCTCAAAGACATAATTTCCAGAACTTTCAACTACGTTGAACGAAATGACTATCTCAAAATTTTGATTGGATGTATTTGGGGAAAAGGTGGGCGTGAGAGGGGGGTCAGTTGCCCTCCAATCACTTTCGACTATTAAAAAGGGCACTAGCCCTTTTAATTTCCAATAGAATGAACCTTTTTTAAAGTTTCTAAGACACCGGTTTCTATAAAAACCTTATATGCCCCCAGGGTATAACTTACAACCCTTGCCCTGAGGGCTGCGGGGGAGTGTCCTCCTCAAAAACATAATTTCTATCTGGAAATCAACTACGCTGAACAAAATGGTTATCTCAAAATTTGGATTGGATGTGTTTTGTGAATTGGTGGGCTTGGAAGGGGTGTTAGTTGCCTTCCAATCACTTTTGACTATTAAAAGGGGCACAAGGCACTCCAATTTTCAATTGAATGAGCCCTTTTTCGAAGTTTCTACGACAGCTTCTTCGATACGAAGTGCCCTGGTCTAAAGGAAAAAAATAATAAATAAAACATTGTGCCATCGTTGTTCTAATATGCCCCCAGAGCATAACTTAAAACCATTGCCCTGAGGGCTGTGGGGGAGTGTCCTCCTCAAAAACATATTTTCTATCTGGAAATCAACTACGCTTAACAAAATGGCTATCTAAATTTTTTTATCCAAATGTGTTTGGGGAAATGGTGGGCGTGGAAGGGGTGTTAGTTGCCTTCCAATCACTTTCGACTGTTAAAAACGGCACAAAGCACTGCAATTTCCAATCGAATGAGCCCTTTTCGAAGTTTCTACGACAACTTCTTCGACACGAAGTGTCCTGGTATGGAAAAAGAAGAAGAAGAAGAAAAAAAATAATACATTGTGCCAACATCGTTCTTTACTTAGGTAGCGCTATTTCGCTGCCTATGATTTTGAACTTGCTGATGGTTGAATTTTTAGGAAGGACTTAGATATGAGCAATAACTTTTACATGAGCTACCAAAAATCTGTCTAGATACCTGTGATACCAATACTCTCAATAATAATATGCCAATACCAATGCGCGTGATATCAATATGTCCGATACTGATACACTGTGCAGCCCTTTTCCCAGGGGTTATGGAGGGTCACATCATCACCAAAACCAAATATATTTCACCTTTGATCTATGCTTAAAAATCGCTATCTCAAAATTGGAATTGAATGACTTTGGGGGTAGGGGGCTTTAGGGAGGGGGGCTAGTTGTCCTCCATTCTTTTTGGTCACTTCAAAAGGGCATTAAATTTTTTTATTTCCACTCGAATAAGCTATTACACATCTCTCTATGACAATCTGGTCACCCCCTAGTCTTGCTAGAAAAAATAAAAGAAAAAAAAGGCAGACAGACCAGTGCTACCCATGCAAAAAAGTCATTTTCCTTGTTATTAAAGGAGGGGGGCTATAATTTTTCATAATTAGGTTTTCGACCGTGCTGATTCCAATTGTAGACTTTTCCTTTTGATCAGACGCCATTTTCGAGGGGTTTTATACTTTTTTTTCAAAATGACCATAAAATTCTTTTCGCAATGAACTTTTACACTTTTGACGAACCGAAATAATAGTTATCATTCCTGAATCAGTGCACTTGCAGGTGGTGGAATTTATAAAGAAAACGTAGATATGAGAAATATCTTTTATGAAGCTATTAAACATCAAACATCAAACAGCTATTTTATGGAGCCTATCTACGATATTTTTGTTGCCCGCTAGCCCCATTCCTTGAGAAATGGAACAGAATGTGCCATTTTTGTGCCATATGGCACCTGCATATTGTGAAATTTATGAAATGCACTTAGATGTGAGAAACAACTTTTGAATGAGCCATTAAGTATCTCTCTATGATTTCTGGTAAACCGCTAGCTCTAAAAAAAAGGAAAAAGAAAAAAAAACGAAAAACGGGAGACAGATCAGAGTTACTTATGCAAAAAAGTGATTTTCCTTGTCGTTCAAGGTTGGGGACTGTAATTTCCCTGAACAAGATTTATGAATATTCTGATTCCAATGGTATACTATTCACTTCGATCAGACGCCATTTTCGAGGGGGTTCAGGCTATTTTTCGAAATCACCATAAGATTTTTTTTCGCAATAAACTTTACTTTTTAGGCGAACCGAAATAATAGCTATCACTCCTGAATCAGAGTCAAATGACAATTTTTTTTTCACTAGGTAGTTTGTTTTAACGTGTTTTTAAATTTGCTTACTATGGGCTGTGGTTCGCTCTTTACTAGGTTGCAGCTACCACTACAACCATGATTAGCTTTTCACTACACATAATGCAGGCGCCTACTTGGATGGGTTTTCAGGCCAATCCTCCCAAGAAATATATTTTTTACGAATTACCTATAATGTCTTATCCTTCCGATATGATTCACCTGGTTTTGGGCTTGTTTAAAACGTGTACCACTCCCCCCTACCTCACCTCTCCCATATGTTTGACCTAGGAAACATGTTCCTGTGTGTATACCTATCCTAGTTTAATTTTAAATGCAAAAGATGTTGTATGTAGCCTACTCTTGTCTTTGCCTTATAATAGTGACCACATAATTAAATTCACATTCCTATGATATTTCAACCTGACCCCCGAAATCCAATGCTCTCATTTTCTGTGGAAAGGTAAAATCTATATGATGGAAAACAGTTTCAATTTGATTTATGCTGACATTATTTTTAACTAACATCATTTCTTGGATTCAAATATCTCTACTGGTCAGCATTTCTTGCCTTTCTTCTTTTCTTGCATATTATAAACGGCAAACATGGGTTTATCAAACATAATTTAATTTTCAGCGCCTATGCAGGTTGTGAAAAACGCTGTTGAATTTTTCACCTGACCAGAAAAAATTAAATGAACGATGAAAAATCTTAAAACCACGACTACGTTTTGGAAGTTGATTTACCCAGGAAACAAAAAGAGCAATCACGAATCTGACTGGATCAAGATTTTGTTTTCTATTCCTTTGGAAATGTAATTATAAGAATTCAGTCAGTTTTTAATCTCAGATTATTGACGACAAAAGGATTGTTTTGTACCTGTGAACATGAAAAAAGAATAAGACAAAAAATACTGTAACTTATTTTTTCCAGCCCAGCACACTTGTTTATAACAACTTGTACGGCTTAACTTCTTTATAACCGCGGTGTTTAAAAAAAATGTCCTAGTCATTATATAAGAAAAAAACGGTTTTGGTGTTTATATCCCATTCGAATCGGCTATATACCTGTAGTTTATGTAAACAGTTAAAATCAGCACCCCGTCATCAAAATGAAAAATCAACTATCCAGACCCCACATCGAGATATACCACAATCCTTCATTTACAGAATACCTCTTCCCCACTGTGTCGGACGAGTAATAATCTACGATGAAATCCACATCCATCAAATAGGCATACTACCTTAGGTAAACACAGGTTTTTCAACCTTCAGTCTGCAATTTAACTCATATCCTTTTGCAGCTCAACATAATCTATCATTTTTGCAACAACTCATGTCGTTCGAGGGCACCTTAATTCATAACTTTGATCATGTAAACTTGTTAATTTGAAGGCTGGATGTAACGACCACCTTGTTTGAACGATTTTGCTCGCGTGCTTAGTTTATTGTGAGTGCTCTCTTTATTTGACCTGACCTTCCACTATTTTTCTTACTTTATATAGTTATTCTTCTTTAAAAGATCATTCTATAAATTGTCCATTTTGACGGAGATGTCAGAGAAGGACACTCATGAACTATATTCAGACTTGAATGTTTTAGTGAAGCCGTAAAAGAGGTTGAGTTGATTTTTAAATACAGTTTTAGTTTTTCATAAAAATATTTGGTCTCTTCCGTCTTCGGGTGTCATTCGACCTCTGGACGCTTGGAGGCAAACGAATGGACGATCAGCCGGACAAGCTTTTTTTTCACTTGTTCTGTAGGAATTTTACCATTTGCCCATTTCAAAGAGCGTGGGGTAATAAATCTTTAAAGTATTAAAAAAATGTATAAAAAGGAACCGTTTACTCCATCTCGGGTTTTAATAATCTTTTGAAGGAGAGTTAAGGGATAGGCCCCCCTGTTTTGTAGCTTATTTAGCAATAGTTTTTTTGTTTTTTTTTATATCTTGCCTCATTTTAGTATATAATTACTTAAGTGACTTACAATATTGTGTTACATTGTTCATACAATATTCTCTGATAATCTTTAGTGTACCAAGGGCAGTGAAAATCCCTCCAGCACAATCCCCCCCCCCAAAAAAAGTCTGTATGCTTCCCAATAACAAATGCTATATGTAAACAATGGACAAATTTCGTGACTTATAGCCCTTTCCCCAGGGGTTGTGGGGGTTATATTATCCCCAAAGGTATAGTTATTGGACCTTTTAACTATACTGAGCAAAACGGCTATCTAGAAGTTTTGATCGGACGACTTTAGGGGTAAAGAGGGGCGGGATGGGACCTAGCTGCCTTCCAATCATTTTGGTCACTTAAGAAGGGCACTATAACTTTTAATTTTAGCTTGAATGAGCCCTCTCTCTATATTATAGACCATTGGTTTGATATGGTCATCCCTGGGGAAAAAATAGTAAATAAACACGTATCCGTCATCATTCCTCCAGCTAAAAATACAAAATTCCACATTTTTGCAGATGGGAGCTTGAAACATCTACATTAGAGTTTTCTGATACGCTGAATCTGATGGCGCGATTATCAATAAGATTCCTTGACTTTTGGGGTTCTTTCACGCCTTTTTCAAATAATCAGGCAAATTTTCTCAGGCTTTTAGCTTTTGATGGGTAATACTAAACTTGATGGTTTTTATATATTTGGAATCAGCATAAATCTATTGGTATCACTATTCGTTTTCTAAAGTTTCTGTTGCTATTGAGGCGAGTTGCGACTAAATTAAAATTCGTTACAACTTACAACGAACTGTTTGATACAATCAATAAAAATATATCGTTATTATAGACTTTTTATACAATTAATGAATGTCTTTCAACTGGTTGAATGTCTTGAATGTCTGGTTGAATGTCAACCAGTTGAATGTCTTTCAACTGGCTTTAGCCAGTTGAAAGACATTCAGTTCATGGAAGTGTTTAATTAATATGTGAGTTTTGTTCTTATTTATTTATATTTTTATTTCGTTTTTCCTTTTTTTTCTATTTATGTTTTTATTTTTTTTTTTTTTATTTTAATTTAAGTTTTTTTTTTTTTTGCTTTATTTATTTATTTTTTTTTTTCGGTTGATAAATGCTCCCGGATGTGGAGCCGAAATATTAGGAGCTTTTGTGCATAATTAATTGTTTTTTAGTTCACTGCTTTTTAGAAAATTTAAAACCCGTTTTTCGTGTTTAAAAAATTTTTTTTGTTTTTAATGGAAAAGCAGTGTGGTCTAAGAAATTATCAAGGCCTATATATATATATATATATATATATATATATATATATATATATATATATATATATATATATATATATATATATATATATATATATATATATATATATATATATATATATATATATATATATATATATATATATATATATATATATATATATATATATATATATATATATATATATATATATATATATATATATATATATATATATATATATATATATAGACTGCAAAAACCCTCATTTTGATTTTGTTTTTTTTACACATTCTTAGTATATTTAAGAGGTATGAAACTAGATCAGAAAATAGAAAAAAAAATACATGTCTAGTTCTTTGGCTTCAACTTTTGAAGTTTTTTTTTGTAAAATTGGGATGTTTTAGCTTTTAAGAAATGTTATAGCCGATTACCATGAAAAACGACATCTCATTGCCTGTAGGTTGAAGATATGTCAAAACTAAGAACATTTTTGCCCCCCTCCCCAACCTGGACTCATCTTAGTGACCTAAAACCATGATTTAAAAAATTACTTCTGTCTTTTTTCCAAATTACAAAGTTTTATCACATTCTGTCAGTGATACAATGATAACCGTGTCAGCTGGGTACTTATGTACTATCTGTAACACATGCGTCGTATTATATAGGGAAGGTCCTTAAGAAACTAGTCAAACTATTGTTTTTGGGGTTTAGGGGAAAAAAAGATACCTAGGTTGGGGTCGGTTACGTATTTAATATATGCTATGCTTTACCCCCCCCCCCTCTAATTTGCAAATATATAGCCAAAATCTGTTTCGAAACTATTATATTTTTATCCTATTTTGTTTTGTTTCATTAGCATTAACCAAAATCTATTTTTCGCGTGTGTTACAGATAGTACATAAGTACCGTCAGCTGTTTCGTGCCAAATGTTTTTAGCTTATGTTTTGACACCCACTAGAACCAAAACTCAGTAAACGAATAAAGAGGTCTTTCTCGTTAAAAACGGAAGCACTCTATTATTCCTTATTATTGTGTAAGTTTTCGCAGTAGCGTGAAATTATTATGTATCTATTGATATCAAATTCCGTTTTTTAGAGTATCGGTTATTATTGAGCGAGTCGCTCTTTAATTGCAGTTCGTTACCACAAACTGTTTGATTTAAGATACGAAAAACAAATTAGACAGGAACTCAACTAGTTTGGGTTGCATTTCGCAGTAATAGCTCTTCAGAGATTCAAGACAACCGCTCTTATCTTTCTCCGAGAATTTTGGATAACTAACTGCTCATTCAACTATAATGTCACCCAAACAAGCTTAGTCGCAACTTGAATAGATGACTATCTTTCAGACTGTCGCCATGCTACCAATCCATAGCCTAATGAATCACAAACCTGCCATTGATAAGACAAAACAAGCCTTTGTTTTAGGCCATAATTGCAATTTATATGGGCGAGGCAATGGTAGAAGGTTTTTTTCTTTGCTTTGTTCTCATGCTCAGCTATTATCTATACGGAGTAAGAAGAAGAAATTTTGTCAAGATAGATATAAGTAGGGGTTACATACTGTCTACCAAGAATAAGCCTTTTTTGAAGGTGAAGACCCTACCGTCAATCTTCCTTGTGACCTTGCTTAATGGTTAGTGTAAGCTTGCTTTCAATTCTTTGTCTCTGCCTCAAATCGCATCGCCTAAGTTCTATTCATACCTGAATAGAGAGAATCCGGAGATTTCCCTCAGAGAAATGTCTCAGACCTTGTAAGGAAACTGTAAAAGCTAATAAGAGAGGAACACGCCTTAACGTGGATGTTTGGTCTTAGTACGAACTTTTTATGAAGCAACAGACTCTTCACTCCTGAAAAAAAAGGAAAAACAAAAGATAAAATCTCTAAAAAAAATTGACTGTATTTACCTCTGCATGCGGTGTAGATTCAAAAACTTAACTCTCTAAGCAATACAGTGACACAAAAATTGGTTTAAATGTTATCATTAACATAAACTGAATAACCTCAAAATTTATCTATAGTAGTGTTTGAACAACTGGAATTTAGGAGCATAACGGAAATGGAAGGTTTTTGGCCAAAGATACGGTCTCTGGGCCATAAACATCCCCGAAAAAAATTTTTGACATGGATTATGACATACTACTACTACCATAACTAACAACTCACTGCAGCACCAGCAGCCTGAGGCTAACACAGTTACGCAAGCTCCTGTTCCATCCCAATCTATTAAAAGCCCCCCTCTTTAAACCCTCCCAAGAAGTTCCCGTTTCCCTTAAATCTTTTCTTGCAACATCCTCCGACCCTGTTCGGGGACGACATGCTTTTCGTTTGACCCTAGAGGGTTGGCCGACAAGGATGATCTTTGGCAATATGACATCCTTCATCCGCATAACGTGTCCTAGCTATTTTAATCTTTATCTCATTATAGCTCTAGAAAGCGGGATTGAACCACTTTTTTTGTACAGCTATCTGTTTGAGATACGATCAGTCAGTCGGGTACCCAGAACAATTCATAGGGAATTTCTCTGGAAAACATCTAGAAAATCCTCCTCCGTCTTTCGGAATGTCCAAGCTTCAGAGCTATGCTTGACCACTGTCATCACTGTAGTTTCCAATATTCTAATTTTGGTTCGCAGACTTATCTTTTCATTTTTCCAAGCGTGAAACAAGCACCCTGGGTTTTTGCTATTCTACTTTTAACATTTTCACTCCACCCACCGTCTTTACTAATAATACTGCCTAAGTCGGTGAAGCTGTCCAGCTGATGAATCTTCTAGTCACCCAACATCGCCTCTTCACGCTCACCTACTATAGTTTTACTGACTTAGTCATCCTAACATTAATTTTCAAACCTATTCATGCACCCCGAAGTCTCAAAACTTTCAAAAATCCATTCAATTTGCAAACATTTTCATATAGAACGCTCAAATCATCATCATAATCTAATTCTTCGAGAGTTTTACTTCCCCAATTGATTCTGTGTTCTCCCTCTGCGTTTGTTGCACTCCTTAGGTTTAAGTGATAGATCATATGAAAAAAAAGGAATGTAAAGAAAGTGGAGAAAGCATTAAAATATGAACTAAGGAGGTCTGAAGTAGAGGCCATGGATAAAATTGCCGAGGATGTGGAAGATGCAGCTAGACGGCATAATAGTAAAATATTGTACTGGCGTGTCAATAAATTGAGAGGGAGTAGTCAATCCAGTCTTGGCCCAGTGAAAGATAGGAATAGGGCCACAATTAGCGATAAGGAAAGAATTAAAGAGAGATTGGCAGAACATTTTGAGAATTTGCTAAGCCGAGATAGAGTTGCAGGAAAATATATAGAGGAAAATGAAAAGTTTGTGATATTTTTAGACTGAAAGATGCCGTAGACAAAGTTTTAAGAGAAGAACAGTGCGGTTTTAGAAAAGGTAGAGGATGCGTTGACCAAATTTTCACTCTTAGGTTAATAGTTGAGAAGTGCCTGAGTTGTCAAACACCTTCGGATTTAGTTTTATAGATTATGAGCAAGCGTTCGATTCTGTTGATAGAAGAGCTTTAGCAAAGGTTTTATCCTTGTATGGTATACCAGACAAATACATTAAAGTGATTAGTGCTATGTACGAGAATAACGCTGCTGTGGTTAAGGTAGAAAATGAGATTAGATTACATAATGAGATTATGTATTAAATCAGGAGTTAAGCAGGGTTGTGTTCTATCCCCCTTTACATGGATTATTTTGATGGACTTTGTATTAAGGAGCACAGGAAAGGCAATGGGAAACCACACAATCAAATGGGGAGAAAAAAGTCTCCTAGATCTAGATTATGTGGATTAATTAATCATCCTAGATTAAAGTGTGAGCAAAATGAAGGAAGTCTTGGAGACTTTGTGAGATCAAGGGTCAAGTTCAGGTTTTGAAATTAGTGTCAGATAGACTAAGTCGTTAGCAGTAGCAATAACTGAAGATGACAATATGAAATTCGGTAATGAAAAGATTGATCAGTCTTCGCTTACCTTGGTAGTATTATTAGTAAAGATGGTGGGAGCAGTGAGGATGTTAAAAGTAGAATAGCCAAGGCTCAGGGTGTTTTTTCACAGTTAAAAAAAGTTTGGAAGAATAGGAAGATAAGTCTGCAAACCAAGATTAGACTATTAGAAGCTACAGTGATGACAGTAGTCAAATATGGCTCTGAAGCACGGGCGCTTCGAAAAGCGGATTAAGATTTGCTAGTTGTTTTCCAAAAATTGCTTAAGGTTTGTTCTGGGTACCCGGCTGACTGACCGTGTTTCAAACAATAAGCTGTACGAAAAATATGGTTCAATACCGCTCTCTAGGGCTATAATGAAAGAAAGGTTGAGATGGCTAGGGCACGTTGTGTGGATTAAGGATGACAGATTGCCGACGATTGTTCTGCTCGGCCAACCGTCTATGGCTAAACGGAAAGCAGGTCGTCCTCGTCTTGGGTGGGAGGACGTCACAAAGAAAGATTTAAAGAAAATGAGAACTTCGTGGGAGGGTGTAAAAAGGGAGGCTTTGAATAGATTGGGATGGAGGAGGAGCGTGCGTAATTGTGTTGGCCTCAGGTGGCTTGGTGCTGCGATGAGTTGATAGTAGTAGTAGTTAAGTTTAAGTCCATCAAAATGATCCATATAGATAGGGGATAGGACGCAACCCCGCTTAACTCCTGATTTAATACTAAACCGGCTACTAACCTCATATCTTTCCTTAACCGCGCAATGTTATACTCGTACATAACGCTAATCACTTTAATGCATTTATCTGATATATCTTACTAGGATAGGAACTTCGCTAAAGCTCTTCTTTTAGCTGATTCAACCGATTGCTGATTATGTATTAATTTAAAAAAACAAAGTTTTCCCGAGGGAAGTAAAGAGCAAAGCTGAAACTTAAAACGAACAAGAATTATTACTTCACAACCCATCTAACATATATCAATAAAAGTAATGAAAATGAATCAACTGGTGATATTTCCCTATGTTTGTAAGATTACAGAAAACTAGCACTTTACTGAAAACACAAAACAATTTAGGAGCGCTGGTACGGTAAAAGTGAACCTTTTAAGGAGAATTTTAACAGTATAAAAGTAAAGCATTTTCAGATTGTTATTTTTTTTAAATTTTTCATCACTTCTGCACAATGAGCTCAGTTCAATGATTGACGGTCGTTTTGGATATGAAAAGAACACTTCATTATTGTTTTGTAGACCAGTTTGAAGTGAAGAGATCTTACTAGTATTAGAACTGCAAACTTGCTTTAGAATATGTATCACAACTTAAAATCCTCCGTTTCATAGGGAGAAATAACTGGATTCCTAGAGTTCATATTACGGTTGATATGCTACCTGATAAATCCATCCATTATTTTATAGGCTGTCTAATGACTTTAAACTTATTATTTTTATACTTAAGTTTTTAAGATAATTTTAATTGTATATTGAAAGTTATTGATATCACAGCTCCTGTAGGACAATGAAAAGCGTTATAGATTAGTTTGTTGTTGTGAGGCTACGTATTTGCTTTTGACTCCTAAATCAATGCTCTTGTTTTTATACTTGGCTTTTGTGTTTTCAGTAAAGCGCTAGTTTTCTGTAATCCTACAAACATAGGGAAATGTCACCAGTTGATTCATTTTCATTAGTTTTATTTATATATGTTAGGTAGGTTTTGAATTAATAATTCTTGCTCGTTTTAAGTTTGAACTATTTTCTTTACAGAAAAAAAAACGGAAGACAGATCAGTGCTACCCATGCAAAAAAGTGATTTTCCTCGTTGTTTAAGCCTGGGGACTGTAATTTCCCTTGACATGGTTTTTGACTATCCTGATTCCAATGGTACACCTCTCATTTTGATCTGACGCCATTTTTGAGGAGTTTCAGGCTTTTTTCGAAATCACTATAAATTTCTTTTCACAATAAATGTGTATTTTTAATACGAACAGAAATAATAGTTACCATTCCTGAATCAGTGTCAAATGGTGATTTCTTTCTACCTGGTAGTTTTTTTCTAAACGCGTTTTTTAACTATTGGTCACTATGGGCTGTTGTTCTCTCTTTACTAGGTTGCAGCTGCCGCTGCAACCATGATAAAACTGAGGGATAAAGGGGCTTGATGCCTCAGCACTTCTCAGTTACCTATTTAAGAGCGAAAATTCGATTGGTTTATCCTTTCAACAGCACCATTTTCATCTTAAAACTGTATCTAAAGCATTTCTAAGTCTAAAAAGTATCATAATACTATGTAACTTGCTTCCTACTGAAACGAAGCCAATGCCACTATAATTACCACGCTCACTGTTATCACCTTTCTTATAGAGGGTTTTAATTAAAGTTTACCAAAGATCGCTAGGTGTTTCCCCTTTTTCAAAATTATATTCGTAATCTGCAGTAATTTATCTCTTAACTAACAACCACCATATTTAAAAAACTCATTTTCCACACTATCAGCACCTGGGGCCCTATTATTTTTTTAATCCTCTTCGTATTGTTACTAATTCTCCCTCACAAAAAATCTTCCGTTACATACAAAGTGTTAAAATCTTTTTTATTTTGTCTATTTCTTTTCCACTAATTCTATCACGATTTAATCTTGATGCAGCTCAGTGGATTGATGATCTACTTGACAATACGGGTCCCAGGGTTTAACCCCCGCCGCAGCAGGGTTGGGCGACAAGCTCGCTACTTGTCCCTGTAAAAAAAATACCCAGCAACAGAAACGTCGATTCGACGCCCTCTGCGCCAGCAATGGCTATGGAGGATCTTTATCCTTTTTTTTATCCTATCACGATTTAGCACAATCTCAAAATGTTCTGCCCATCTCTATTTAACTCTTTTCTTATCACTAGTTGTAGCCGCGTTCCTATCTTTAACGGGGATTAAATAAAAAAAACAACAAGTTTTTTCTATTGAAAGTGAGGAGCAACATTGAAACTTAAAACGAACAAAAATTTTATCCGTATATGACGGGAGCTGACCCATCCTTAGTACTCCACTCTTCACGTTAAAGTTCCTTAGTACTTTTAAAAAAGGCTCTGATTCTAATTAAACGGCCTTTGTGTTTCAGGAATCGTTCTTATATGATTGGGACCGATGGTCGAACTTTAGTGTAAAGAGCGGGGTATTGAGGAGGGGGCAGCCCCCAAAATATGGAATAATTTTCGTTCGTTTTAAATTTTAATATTGCTCCTTACTTTTAGCACAGAACTTTTTTTTTATTTAATTTCTGATGGTTTTTCAAATAATCCTAAGAAATCCGCATCCCTCTTCGTGGAAAAATTCCCCCCTTCGCAAAAAATACCTCCATATAAATTTCCTCTAACGCAAAATTCTTTCCCCCAAGAAATGTTCCCCGGTCAATTCCATCCTCGCTGTGAAATCCCCCAAGAAAATTTATTGCTTACAATTCCACCGAAAAATACTCCCCAGCAAACTTACACTAAAAAAAAAGACTTGTTGTGTGGCAAATGTTTCCCGAAAGTCTCCTCTCCCTTCAATAGAAAAATTCTCCCGCAAAAAATTTCTCCACGGATAATTTTTCCTGGTGATAATTCCCCCATGGAAAATTTCTCCCGTGGGAAATCCACCCATGTAAAAATGCAACAAAGAGAAAAATCTCAGTGACAAAAAAAAAACAAAAAAAAAACGAGCCAGTGGAGAGAAAAGACGAAAAATTTAAAACAAACGCGGATATTTCGCCTGTATCCAAACAAGGCGTCTTCAGCACGAAAGAAACACAAGAAGAACAAAATAAAAAACAAGCTAAAACTAAAAAACCAATAAAACCACCACCAAAAGAAAAAAAAAATACAATTGGCGCAAACTGATCCACGTAGGGAAAAGATGCTATTATAGAGTTACTTAAGTGAGAACACCAGAGTAACTGAGGAAAAATAAAAAAAACTGGAAATTACTTTAATTATTCTGTTGCGAAACAGAATATTTTTTTTTCTCTCTTGAGATTGAGACTCTTGAGACTGAGATTTTTCTCTTTGTTGGTTTTTTGTCATGGTTGGCCAGTTCGGCTTAAGATCTTTCATTATGTAAAAATCACCCAGAAAATTTCAACTCCACTGAAAATTTCCCCTGGATAATTCCCGCAGAGCCTCCCCCCGTGTAAAATGGGGTCGCCAACGTCAAAGTAAGACGAATAAAACGAATTTCGTATGTGAATCTTCCCCCTGTATAAAATTTCCCCTCGAATTTTCACCCCCGGAAACTTCCATACCAATGGGAAATTCTCCCCGTAGAAATTTAATCTCCAGAAAATTCCCCCCCCCTGAAAAATGTTTGTATACTTCCCAATAACAAATACTAGGCTATATGTAAACAATTGGCATATTTCATAACTTTTGCCCTTCCACCGGTGGCTGTGGGGGGTCAGGTGATCCCCAAAGATATAGTTATTAGACCTTTCAACTATACTGAACAAAATGGCTATCTCAAAATTTGAATCGGACGAATTTTGGTGAAAAGGAGAACGGGGGGGGGGGGCTAGTTGCATCCAATTTTTCCGGTCACTTAAAAAGGGCACTGGAACTTTTAATTTCCGTTCATACGAGTCCTCTCCCGATACTTTAGGTTTATTGGTTCAATATGATCACCTCTGGGAAGAACAAAGAAACAAACAAAAACATCTGTGATCTTTCTTCTGGCAAAAACTACAAAATTCCACATTTCTAAAGATGGGAGCTTGAAAACTCTACAGTTGGGTTCTCTGATACGCTGAATCTAATATTGAATTTTAAATAAGATTCCTTGAATTTTGGGGGCTGTTTCTCCCCCTTTTTAAAAACCAAATAAATTGTTTCAGGCTCGTAGCTTTTTATGAATAAAATAAAATTTAATGAATTTCATATATTTTGAAGCAGCCTAAAAAGCGAATTCTTTCGATGCATCTATTGTTACCAAAATTTAGTTTTTTTTATAATTTCGGTTACTATTGAGCCGAGTCACTCCTTTCTTACAGTTCGTTACCACGAACTGTTTGACAAGTCTAGATTGACTATTTGCTCATAATTTATTAACATGCCAGTACAATATTTTACTATTATGCCGTTTGGCTGCATCTACCAGATTTTCAACAATTAATCCCTGGCATCCACTTCTCACCTTCTTATTTCATATTTTAATGCTTACTTCACTTTCTTTACATTCCTTTTAAGTTCATATGATCTATCACTCAAATAGTTCTTGCCCAAGGCCGTCCTCCTCTCTCTTAAACATAAAGTATTGTCGCTAATATTCCTAGCTACGTTTCTAACTTTCTTCCCTAAGACACACAACGACAGAAAGTTTGTTAAAACTATTTTCCTAAAATTATTCCATCTATAATTTCACATTGTCAAATTTTAGGCTCTCTAGTTTAGTATTCAAAGGTTCCTTGATAGTTTCTGCAAAATTCTTATCCTGGAGTGTACTAACGTCATAGCTTCCTAAAAGGTAGTTACCCTTCCTCATTTTCAGCTTTAAATTAACCCTAGACATCTCTTCAAGGTAAAAATTGACGCGTGCCGTAGCTGGAAAACTAGGGTTCGAGTTTTATTTGATCAGATCAAAAATGGCTTACGAGCCGGCACCCCTATGAAACCCTTGCTGTGCTTTACAATAACATAATCAATAAGGTTAGCATTCTTACCATCATGTGAATACCATGTTACCTTATAGGCCATTTTTTGACCAAAAATTGAATTGGTTATAACTAGTTTCTTGTACCTTCAAATTTCAGCAGCCTGTAACCATTGCTGTTTTCTGTTTTTACATCAAATTTACGTAGGCTTAGATACCATCTACCCCTATTTCTACTGACCTATGCATTAAAATCCCCTAATGAAAATACCATATTTCCACTTGGGACCCTGTCTATTTGTTCCAGTAGCTGTAAGTAAAACACATCTGAGACTACTATATCCACCAGTCGCTTCTGCAGCGACATATACTACTATGATTGATACCCTGCACTTAGTAGTCATAAAATGAGCGAGCAGCATTCTATTATTAATACCTTCCCAACCTAAACCAGACTTAGCAGCTTCCTCATTCATCATAAGCCCTACTCCCTGCCTATGCTCCCCATCCTTCCTGAGTAAGCAAATTCTATATCACCTAATTTCATGTTTCCTATGCCTGGGATATGTGCTTCTGAAACTCCTAATAAGTCCAGTTCGAAGCGTCTGATTCGTTAGTCAAAACGTCGATACGATAGTTGCTTTTTAAAGTTGTAATATTTCAAGTTGCAATTTTCATATTCTTTAAGTCATTGAAATTATTATGGTTTCAGGAAGAAAGATGGTCTTAAAACCAGTTCAGGACAGGGACTAACATATATTCTCAAATCTAAACGAAGCGCTTAAGCTTGCTTAAAACCGGACAGCAAGATTGCCAGCGCGAAGAACAGTTCTAATCTTACTTTGTGCATTTTCAGGACTTCGTAGCTTTTGTTTATATGGCAATCAATGCATAAAATAAATGGAAAGATACACATATATTATTCTATTTCTAGGGATAAACGTCTTTAGTGAATTATCAAAATCATTATTATGCTGAGCGTTGTTATTTGTCTCAGAAAAAAAAAGCTTGGATCTACTGGAAACGCAAAGTTTTTGCTTTTTTATCTACTGTAGTCCATCGATGTCTAGAATTTGTCCATGGTTTACAAACTCGGTACTTTTCTGTGTGCTGATGCGTATTTATTTAAATTCTGGCCGTAGACACATTTGAAAAGAAAAAAAATTCTTAAAAAATTGAATTTCGTGATCTTTGTTTATTCTTTCCTAGCAGCTACGCAACATCAAAATTATGAACAACAGATAGCAACAATTTATTAAGAATCATACTTGAACAAGAAGGGCGAAGGAACATAAGAAAACAACAGAAGAAATAACACAGGAGTATATTAGAAGTAAAAACAATAAACAAGCACTGGAGCATTCAAAATGCAAAAAAAAAGAAGTATTAAAGCTTGAACGAAGGTAACAGAAGCATACTCTTGGAGAATGTTCATGAAACACGAGAGAGAATAGGGTGCTGTTTTTAAAACGCAAAATAAATAGCAGATTTTGGCTCAACCTCCGAGAAGGATCAACCAACCGTTTGGGTATTTTCCTCAACCTCTGGAAAGTATTGATAGCAGGACACAAAGAATTAATACAGGAACTATTAAAATAAATAGGTTATGGTAGTTGTGTAGAATCCGGTAAGTACAAGAATGGCGAGAATTTTAGATAGGCATTTTACCGGATAATGCCTAGCTGCTGTATAAACAAAGAGTTTCTCACTCCGGGAACTATATTTAAACTTTAGTTTTTTGAGTTTAGGGGGAATAAAAGGTACCTAGGTTGGGTTAGGTTACGTATTTAATAAATGCTATGCTTTACCCCCAGCCCTCCCCACTAATGTGAAAATATATAGCCCAAATTTGTTCATGAATTATTATATTTTCGTCCTATATTGTTTTGTTTCATTAGCATTTAACGAAACTTCACTTCTCTTGTACTTACCGGATTCTACACAAGTACCTAAGTTATATACCGTTGCTATATAATAAAACCAATAAAAATATTTGGAAGCGAAAATTAGAATCATTTGAAGTACTTGTTTTCCGTAATATTCCTACTGAAAGATCTTTTTCTAGTAGAATTGTTTTAAGCCTTGTATTTTTTTCGAAATATCGTAGAAGCGAGAATTTACCTCTGCTCTAGTAGTAAAACTACCTTCATTTCCATGACAGTTGGAATATTTTTCTTAGTCTTAAAACATTGCTCGCTTTCTTTATATTAAGCATCTTTTATGGAGCATATGCATTGCTGTATCTGGGGGAGGGGGTTAGTATTTTTGCCCCACCCCCCCGAAATGTTCGTCTGACTCGTAAAAAAGTAACAAAAATGGATACCAAAAATGTGTATGCGTTTTTTTAGTTTTTTTTGTGTAACCCCCCTCCCCCTTCGAAAAAAATCCTTGTGTAAAACATGCCCCGAAAAAAATCCTAGATACAGCCCTGCCTAGGGTCGGTGGCTCTGATGGAAAGTTGACCTCTCCTCTCCCTTAAAAAGTATATGTGAACTAGCAAATGACTAATTCAATCACACAAAAAAATTGGCCGTGCTACCCCCTTTCAACGGCCCTGGACAACTGTTCAGTCACCTCCCCCACCCCCACATATATAGGCTCTCATAGGCCTCGCCCTCTTTACTCAGCTAAAATTGGACTGAACAGTGCTAGGATTAAGAATGATGAGGCACCCAAAAGTTTAGTGTTGAAATTTGTTTAAAGAAGAAGATAGATTTATTAAAAAGCTAATCCAAATACCTCAGCAATCGATTTCATTTTCACTTTTTACTGATGCTCAATTGCACTGGCTTAGCCAGGCTGCATTTTACGTTATATTAAACACTGACTTGAGAGTAAACAAAATCAACGACTTTTTACATAATACTTCATTATCGCAACAAAACTGACTAATTAACATGTTAAAGCTACAAATATTGACAATAGTATATAATAAGCTCGTTACTTCTTCATATTCTTTGGGCATTTATTGCCAGACTAGCTATGATCGTTACCCTCTTTCGTGATTAAAAAAATAATGCATCGATAAATTTCGACACGTATCGATTTTTCAATTGTAGAAGAGCTTTGTTAGCAATCTTGGCATTCTTTGGTTTATATTTTCATAATTTTTCTAAAGATCTTGAATTTGTCAACAATTCACGCGTGAGCCGCCAAGTCTGCTTTGCAGCATTTTCCAATGACGGCGACGGCTTACCTCTAAACAGATCTAAAGCTGGTAAGAAATAGTGGGGACACCGTCGACATTGAAGACATGATATCAACTGCAAAAAAATACCATTTATTCTATCACCTAAGCAAGCTTCATCCCACTCAAGTTCTCGTGGATGTTTTTCGCATTCGTATAAGAGCAACGTTTTTAGAATATAAGAAGTCACAGGATTTCCAGGGATATCTAAATGCCGATCTCTAAGCGTTTTCAAGATGCTCAAGCATTTTCTTCTACATCCGCCGACGAGCAAACGATTTTCTGCTTCAACGAAACTGATGACCCATGCGTCGCCTTCCATTGCAGACTGTTTACCTGTCATTGCGACGCACTCCTGGAACAATAACTCCTATCAGATCAGTCAGGAAGAGAGGCTTAAAACAGACCTCCTGCCGACAAATAATGTCCTTTCTATTCGTACTATAAAGATCATTATCTTTGCACTAAAAGTGGCTTTGCTTGAAATTGTCCATATGCTATTACTATTTTTGTCAATAAAGTGCTAAAAATTTATATTAAGGTAACTAGAAACAATTTACCTTGTCTTTTTTTCATGTCTTTATTACAAGTCGCTATTATATTTTAGCGCTGTTTCTCCTCCTAGACTTCATTATTATTTTGATTATTATTTCGTTTATTTTACTTTCATCCTTTCTTATGTTGTTTTAATTTGATCTTTCTGGTAGATCCTTCTTCAGTTTTGCTACAAATAAGTTCTGGGACTCTACTAACTAGACATAGTAACGAACTAAAAAACGGAATTAAACAGGGAAAATTCTCGACTGTTGAATAAATCCGAAAAAAAGCAAATATTTGGGCAAAGAATCCACTGAGCTGTCTTCAGTGAAAGACGAAATTAAGAAATATCAAGAAGCGGAAATATAAAAAGCTATGAGTGAAAGAACGAAACAAAACAAAAACCAGAAAACTGTGGAGAGTAGGGAAACAATCTGAGTCTGTAAAGTAGTGGGGCGAAGCGCCACTGTTTTACTGGCTCAAACATTATTTTTGTTAGGCTGAATGGGCTGATGGAAATATGTAATGTAAAATCAATGAAAGCAGATCATTCTCAGTCGGTAAAAAACAAGAAATGAAGAATTTTAATAGCAATATCACACAAAGCAGTTGGTAAAAATACCAGCTAGTTGGTGAAATCCATTCCCCCCCCCCAAACATTTTGGCTAGTGACACCTCATGTAAGCTATAGATGAAGAATTTAATCACAAAAAATAAAAATTCAATTTTGTTTTCCGTGACATTTTTCTCTTTTTGCACTGTATTAAGTTTCTTTCCATATTCTTTCTAAATATTTTAGCGAGATCTTTGCTTCTGTCCTATTTATTCACGTCTTATATGTACTCTTTCCTTTATTTGCTTCTTAAGTTAGTTTCAGTGGCTATTCCAAAGGGACAGCCACTTTGCGCCGCCTGGTGCACATCACATAACGCCACGTGCGCCGTAGAGTTTCCGCCACGCATGGTACACTTCTGCCACCCTTGGCAGGTGCCACCTGGTTTACATGATTTTTGAAAATGGGTACCCCTTGACTTACTCCTTCTTGTCAGTCCTCTTCTTTTTCAATTTTTGGTAATATTTTATTCCAATTTTGTAGCTTGTTCTATTGCGTTAGGTATTTAACTTGACCTACTCGACAATTTTTAGATCTGAACATTTGTTTAAAGCTGTGTTTGTATTGACTACAAAATAAACCTAAGCTGTATCAAATTGCCCAAGTTTCCCAATTTTCCGTGAAAGACTATTAAGACCAGTATGGAGGGGGGGGGGATTGATCACTAGCGTGTCTTCCTTTGAGGAACATATACTCCGAATACGCATGCAATTTGAAATGTAAAGAGGTGATGGCTCCCCCTTTATGGCAGAAATATTTTGACTGCCAAATAAGATATCATATTCATATGCTTACCTATAGAGGTGGGAGACACGAGGGCATACCCAAGGAGCAATATTTTTCTGTAGAACCGTTCTTCAGGCCCTTTTAAAACAACTGTGTCCTGAAAACTGATTGTCGGCATTTCAGACCGTATCCCCTTCTCATAAGATACGTTTCCAAGGCGTGCGCACATTTTTCGTGGATGATTGTCTTTTATATAACATTATTAAAAGAAATTTGTACTTAAACTTAACAAGTGGACTTTTGATTTTGCCGGCAGCCACATTATATTTAGTAAAATCCTGAACATTCTATTAACAGCAGAGATAAATAAAATAAAATAAAAGAAAAAAAAACGTTTTTTTGTGATTTTTGAGAGGGGGTAGCTACCCCCTAAATGCTCTGCATTGTAGGGTAAAGCAGAGGTTCTCGAAGTGTGGGGTACGACCCTCTGGGGGGTGAGGGCGCGAAAGCTTTGTGGGAGGCAATTAAAAAAATCAACATTGAGTTGGTTGTAAAGAAAAATATTTGTGAACTTTGCGTAGTAATAATCGCGTCCTATATAGTGTATACTTATTCGGTAAAATTCGGTATATACGTTACATACATGCAGAAAGAAGCAACACGAGTCATAACAATCTATAAAAGATTTGTTTGTTTTATTGGAAAAAAATACTATTGGCCGTCATTCTATTTTTAAACATTTCCAGTGTGAATATCAATTTAGCTTATATTTGCTCTTTATTTTTTTGCCTTTTGGTACTCTAAACATGACTATTAAAACTGTTTTTACGAGGGACATGTCTGGGGTTGACCAAAGTTGGTGGGGGTTGGTGCGGCCCGAAACCTCGCTAAAGTTTTATTATATTATGTCTATAGATCACATCCTCAATAAATATAAACAAAACTTTATGGTAAAGAGTGGAAGGGGGGCCTACGGTATCGGTAGCCCACCTGTTCGTTTTAAGTTTTAACGTCGTTTTTTATCCATTGATAGAAGACCTAAGGCCCAACTGACCAGCCATGACAAATTTGCAAAGAAAAGTGCAAGTCGAATTTTTTCGCTTCTTGCATGCTTTTGAATTTTGGGTTGCATCTAGTTGATTTGTTTTTATTCCTTTTAAGCATTCTCTGTGTTTAGTTTTTCGTATTTTTGTTTCTTCTTCAAGCGCGCCGGGACAGTTGCGTTGAATATACAGGCTAAATATCTGCTGTATATTTTTCTTTTGTGGATTCAATTGGTCTTAGTTGTAACGCTCAGCAAGATCGTGTCCCTGCCTGGGGATGTTTCCCCTTTTTTTCAAAATTATGGGAGCTTGTTGTTAAATTTTGACGGTAAACTTCCACTTTTAGAATGCTAAATATTTAAAACCATCATAGGAAAGTTTCGTTTGGTGTATATATTCTTTTTTAGTTACTATTTTTTAGAGTTTTTGTTATTATTGTCAAGGGCCGTTCTTTTTTTAATGTTAATTACCACAAAATTTTTGATAGCATGACCATTTCTCAGTGCAAAATTATGTTAAATTTTTAACAAAATAATACCTATTCTAAGTACATTTGATAAACAACTTCAGATAAGTTTTCACTACCTAAAGTTTGTGTTCCTTGTTATTCATTTATGACTGATTAGGTCGCCACGTAAGCAATGTGAGGTTTGCAGTCACAACAAAGATTTTGTCTTGAAGATACATCAGGAAGCAGTTAGAGCTTAGAGGTATATGAGACAGGTAGCAGATCCTAAGGTACGGCTGGAGGCAAAATATTGTGTACACTTATGAAAATCTGGGTGCAACCTCTTGTTTTACATAGACTGAAGCAGTGGCTTTTAATATTTTCTCAACTGGGGATTCATTGGGGACATGCACGCATGAAGTGGGAGGTTTTTCCCTTGAATTCCTAAGAATTGAAATTCCTAAGAGTTGGAAGAAATGCAACTAGGAAATTTTGATGACGTTTGATATCAGACCTAGCTGTTAAATTGAAATTCTCACACAATTTGACGTTGAGTTTATAGAACTAAAAATAAGAAACGGAGGCGCTGCTAATTTCGTAACTTTCGCCATTTATATAAAGTTGTACATCGAAATCATGAAATATATTAACATTCTATTATTCACAAAATACGAGAGTTTAGAATATTTTTTTTACTTTTCTGCTTACCAAAATCTTCTGTAGTTGATTTGACTAATTATATTATATTTGGTCCATCAGAGTGACACCATTTGATGAGTTTTAAACTTATTTACACGTGACCCGTACACTCGGTATTTTTTTGTGTCCGGTTGCACTGTATAAGTGGTCGATAAATTGAGACAAAAGAATTTTTTCGTTGATGAACAAGACAATATCAAACAGAAGCTAGTAAAATTTGTTGTGTGAATTTCGAAGAGAAACCTTTTTCAGAGTGGATCAGTTGACTTTAGACCTGTTTAGATGCTCTGATGCAGGTAAAACAACCTATTGTAAAACCATGATTGTTTCTTTTTAAGGCCAGAAAAGAAAGAAACAAACAAAAAGATTAAGGAACACAACTAAAAATGAATAGGACAAGGAAAAAACTCTTCAACTTAAAAATGCGCATTTTCTTTACCTCTTCTTCAAAACAATGGTTACATATTGGACCAACTTTACGATTTAAAATTTAGGAAGTTTTAAAATTTTCTTTGCGGCAATTCAAATACCAGTTCTTTGATTTCCGAGCCCTTCCAAGTGTCTGCAAAGATTGGGTGCACTGGAACCGGAAACGCTTCGACCGGCCCAGTCTGGTTCGACACATCTTACAGGAATATAATTGTTCTTTTTTTAGGGAGAAGGGGACACTTTATAGAGGAAAAAAACATCGGCTTTTCTCCGCTATGTGCAAGGATATTATTACTTTAGAAACTATTTGGGTCAGTGCTTTCTAAATTAGTTGTCATTGCATTCTGAGGCGTTGCGTATCAACAAAGGTGTCTACATTGAGCAAAAAAAATATACGTTCACTTATTCTTTGGATACCACTCATGCAAAATGATTCCGGTTAAAAAAATAGCTTTTGTAACAATATAATCAATGTTACAAGTCAGATTGGGGAGTGTGTGTCGGAAGAAAATTAGGCTGCCCTTACCGGCGCTTATTGTAATTATTCCAAGTAACAGGCGACAATTTATTGCATATAACCCAATCAGATCCTTTATGGGATTAAATAAAAAAAACAAGTTTTTTCAACTGAAAGTAAGGTGCAACATTAAAACTTAAAACGAACAGAAATTACTACGTATATGGGGGGAGTTACTCCTCACAACACCTCGCTGTTTACGCTAAAGTTCGAATTTTGTTCCGATTTCTTAAGAATGACCCCTTAATCACATAGGCCGATATCTTTTGAAAGTACTAAAAAAAACTTTAGCGTAAAGAGCGAGGTATTGACGAGGGGGTGAACCCACTCATATACGTAGTAATTTCTGTTCCTTTTAAATTTTATTGTTGCTCCTTACTTTCAGTTTGAAAAAACTTGCTTTGTTTATTTAATTTCTGCTCGTTTTTTAAATAATGCTCGGAAATCTGGTGCCCCCTTCATGGAAAATTCCTGCGTTGAAAATTCTCCTACGTAACCCCCGATCACCCCCCCCCCAGAAAAAATCGCTCCTGAAACCGTCTGTATACTTCCCAATAACCCTTACTAGCCTATATGTAAACAATGGGCCAAGTTCATAAGTTGCAGCCCTTCTCCCGGGGAATGTGGGGGATTAAGTCATCCTCAAAGACATAGTTATTAGATTTTTCGACTATGCTGATCAAAAGGGCTATCTCAAAATTGTGATCGGGTGATTTTGAAAACAATGAGCGTAGGAGGGGGCATAATTGCCCTCCAATTTTTTGGTCACTTAAAAAGGACACTATAACTTTTAATTTCAGTTCGAATGAGCCTTCTCGCGATATTTTAGGGCCACTGGGTCGATACGATCACCACCGGGAAAAAAAAACAACAGCAAAAAAAACAACAAAAAAACAACAAAAAAAAAACACGCACCCGTGATCTTTCTTCTGGCAAAAAAAAATCCCACATTTTTGCAGATAGGAGCTTGAAAACTCTACAATAGAGTTCTCTGATACGCTGAATCTGATGGTGTGATTTTCATTAAGATTCTATTACTTTTAGGGGTTGTTTCAAGTTTGGGTAACACTAACATTAAACTTGACGAAACTTGTATATTTGAAATCAGCATAAAAATCTGATTCTTTTGATGTATCTAATGGTATCAAAGTTCCGTTTTTCAGAGTTTTGGTTACTATTGAGCCGGGCCGCTCCTTTCTTACAGTTCGTTACCACGAACGGTTTGACAACTAAATTGAATCTATCCATATAAGATATTAAACACTTAAAATATTAAATCTAGCTATCTTTTGAATCAAACAGTTCGTGGTAACGTACTGTAAGTAAGGAGCGACCCGGCTCAATGGTAACCGAAACTCTAGAAAACGGTATTTTGATACAAATAGATACACCAAAAGAATCAGATGTTAATGCTGATTTCAAATATATAAGTTTCATCAAGTTTAGTCCTACCCATCAGTTACGCGCCTGAGAAAATTTGGCTGATTTTCGAAAAAAGGGGGAAAGACCCCCTAAAAATTATAGAACCTTAATGAAAATCACATCATCATATTCCGCGTATCAGAGAACCCTACTGTAGAGGTTTCAAGCTCCTATCTATAAAAATGTGGAATTTTGCATTTTTTGCCAGAAGAAAGATCACGGATGCGTGTTTATTTGTTGTTTTTTTTTTCCCCAGTGGTGATCGTATCGACCCAGTGGTCCTAGAATATCGTGGGAGGGCTCATTGGAATGGAAATTAAAAGTTCTAATGCCATTTTTAAGTGACCAAAAAAAATGGAGGGCAACTAGGCCCCCTCCCACGCTCATTTTTTCCCAAAGTCACCCGATCAAAATTTTGAGATAGCCATTTTGTTCAGCATGGTCGAAAATATTATAAATATGTCTTTTAGGATGACTTAATCCCCCGAAGTTCCCGGAGGAAGGGCTGAAAGTTATGAACTTTACCCAATGTTAACATATATTTTTTGGTTATTGGGAAGTATACAGACGTTTTCAGGGGAGATTTATCCTGGTAGTGGGGGGGGGGGAAGGGTGGGTGGGTCGGAGGTTATGTGGGAGGATCTTTCCATGAAGGAAGTTTTCATGGGGGAAGGGACATTGCTATGAAGGGGACGCCGGACTTCCCAGCATTATTTAAAAAAAGATCAGAAATTAAATATAAAAAACAAGTTTTTCAACTGCAACAGCAGCAACATCAGAACTTTAAACGAACAGAAAATATTACATATATGATTGGGTTCCCCCTCTAGTCAATACTTCGCTCTTTAAGCCAAAGATTTTTTAGTACTTTCATAAGAGCTATTTATTCTAATTAACGGCCTTCGTGATTAAGCGGTCATTTTTAAAGAATTAGAACAAAATTCGAACTTTCGCTTAAAGAGCAAGGTATTAACTAGGGGGCGAACCCCCTAATATACGTATTAAAAATATATAAATATAGAAGTTTTTTACGTAAGTTAATTCGTAAGTTACGTATATTTATTACTAATAAAAACGTTCGTAAATAAAATTAAACAAGTTTCAAGAAAGCCATTTAACCAAATAAAAGTAAATTAATATGCAAATTTTGTTTTAATTCTTCATGTACGGTGAGCCAAGATCAAAACCTGCATTTATTAAAAAACGTTCAAAAATTAAATAAAAAAAAACAAGTTTTTTTTAACTGAAAGTAAGGAGCGACATTAAAACCTAAAACGAACAGAAACTATTCCGTGTATGAAAGAGGCTGTCCCCTCCTCAACGCCTCGCTCTTTACGCTAAAGTTTGACTTTCTCAGAACTCTATTTTTTTTTAAACAATGAAAAACTTTAGCGTTAAGAGCGAGGCGTTGAGGAGGGGACAGCCTCTTTCATATACGGAATAATTTCTGTTCGTTTTAAGTTTTAATGTCGCTCCTTACTTTCAGGTTTTAAGGCAAAGATTTTAAGTGCAAAAGGGAATAACATTTTCACAGACTCAGTTGCAGATGAGGGGGACGAGTATGGGAACACCACCAAAAGATCAATATTGTCGAAAAAACACTAAAAGATTGGGAAACGTAAGACTAAATCTTGCAATTCTACATATCTCCAGAATTTTTAAGGGGTGCTCTATTTCAGGGGTGATTTTATCGAACCAAAGGTTGAAAGAAAATTGAAAGAAGTTTCACTCAAAAGTAATTTGGTGAAGTTCTGTTCCTTTTTAAGAGCATTATATATGTTAATTAGGTCGATGTACTTACTTTTGACAGAGGAAGGAGGAGTTAAGACATCCCCAAAGAGCAAGATTTATCCAAGAAACCTATTCCCTTAAAAATTGGAATATTGTAACCAAAAAATTTATTTTTGGCATTCCCAAATTTTTTTTTTAGGGGCACAGTTTTCCAGCGGTGATTGTATCCAACCGATTTTAATAAAAATAGAGAAAAGGCTCATTCAAACCATTTTTTTAATTGTAATTTTCATTTAGAGCTAAGAGAGGGTAAACATCTTTAATAACAATTATCAACATACCTTAGCAGTATTAACAGTATTACAGTATTAGCAAGTATTACTTTTTACGAATTACCCTTTTAAATATTTGAACTGAAAATTATATTGCGTAAATGAGCACTTCATTCGCAAAGCGCTGTAAAAAAAGCTGTAGCTATAAGAACAAGGCGTATGGGGTCGGGGGACCTCTTACAATAGAATACTTTCTGCCAACCTCCTAGATATCTAAAAAATTTCTATTTTACGTAATTTTTAAATATTTACTTTTATTTAAAAACATGCCTTTTATTTATTAATTCTGTTGAAGGTAAATTACTGTATCTAGCAGCACAAGTAGAATTATTCGCACAAAGTAGTAATCAACGCTTTTGGATATCAGTGGTGCCAATTTACGAAAATGTAGAGGGAGGAAGGAAAACTTACGTTTCAAAGTTTAGAGCAAGAAATCTTTATTGTTTTTAAACTTTTCTTAGAAAAATACTAAAAATGGGTATTTTCAATGAAAATACCAATAAAAGGGATTTTTCAATGAAACGGCCAAAAATGTGACTTTACGAAATCTAGTAAATCTAGATCTGGGGAGTGGAATTACCCAATCCCCCGGAAACAGAAATGAAAGAATTTACGCAATATCCAGACCAAACACAGGATAGGAAATAAGAAAATGAAAACACATATGATTGATACTAACACTATTTAAAAACAGATTCAATTGAGAAAAAATTAGCTACACGTTTTTAATATCATATAATGTGTTTCTTAGCAACGTAGGTGTTCCTGATTCTTAGGCGAAAACCAAGAAAAAGCTCTAGAGTTTCTGAAGAACTGTCTACGAATTACAAGGCGTTCAATTTTGTTAAAAAAAAAACGAAAAAAAAACGCAATGCTTATAAAAATGCCTCTTTAATCTGGTAAGTATTCGATAGGTCCTTATATTATACGCATTAAGCAATTATATCTCTACTTCAATATCCTCCCACATTTTTCCACCATAGAATGCGTTAAATCTAAGGTAAAAACTTATTCACCATAGTTTTAGCTCGAGGAAGCTGTACTACTGGAACTGGTAAGTCTACTCAGGGCTCGTTCGAGTAGAAACATTTTCACGAACGGTAAAATACCAACACCTTGGCACGTCCAAAAATGACGTAAATGTTTGGACGTGCTTATATTAAAAGTTAATATTCTAGAAAAAGTCTATAGAATAAGAAAAGAACAAGTCCAACTGCTCGTGTAAACTTGTGCTTATATGCAATGAATAAACAACCGGCAATGAGTAAACGAACCAAAAGGAAGAAAAAATCACCCAAAATAGTGATGAATAGTTTGTCAACACTAGTGACAGCACCAAAACGTCAGCTGGGATAGAGACTCCAGGGAATAACTCCCTGAACGAAGTTATATAAAAAAAAATAGAAAACTATATAATAGAAAATAAATATAGCAAATAAATATAGGAACCAAATTTATAAACAATACAACCGTATCCCGTGTTAGAAAGAAAGTGGCAACTTGAGGCTATAGCCGCTTGATTAAGACTGAGTGAAAAAGCGTAAAGGTAGGCTAAGTATATACAGTAGAATATTGTGCATCCGACGGCATTTATTTTAATTTGTCAAGTAGAGATCTCCCAGTTCAGAATAAAAAGTGTAAATCCGCCCGATAACTGAGGCTTTAGGTAGTGAAATTCCTCGGAAAACAAAATGACAAGCGACATTAAGGTTTTATTCATATACAATATTTAAAATTGAAAAATTAATCTTACAATTACCTTGGAAAGTAAATCAAATCCTTCCGCTTTGACTTCAGTTATTAGTGCTGGATGAGGCCATGGAAGGTGTGGAGCAGGCCACTGGGCTGCGGATCGTGGCCAGACACCAGAACAACGAAACGCAGGTGTAATTTGAACTACATGTCTTTCCCTTATTCTTAGCTTAACTTCTGAGGTATCTGCAACCATTTTAACAACATCCCTATAAGAGCTTTTGTCACAAGCTTGTGCAACAAGAGTTTGAAAACGTGAGCGAATTTTTCGAGCTGAGAGGTAGCCTGAGGCTGTAATGAACTCAACCCACAATGACATTGAACGTTTTCGTCCGTCACTTAATTTCAAGACGGCACAGCCAGGTAACGTTCCATCGTCAACAAAGTTAAATACACCCATTTGATTTAAATATAATACTACTTCAAATTCATTCGGAGAAATCACGTCAAGTCCTTCATACCTTCCATTACACTCTGTAAGCGATGAAATAAACCTTGGCTCTTGTACTTCGACTTCTTTAAGCACATCCTGTACAACTTTGCAAACTTCTCGTATAGTTTTTGTTATTTGTGCCTGTCTGGTATTCACTCTTTCACCGTAATATTTATTTAATTGATATAAAAGCCTTGATTGTGCACCTAGCATATCAGATGGGACCAGCATCTTCAACACAGTATAGACTTTCAACACATAAGAGTATTATCTCAAGTGCTTCAAGAGCTCTTAAGCATGCGTTATCATTATGTTTCAAAGCCCTCCTGATAGGCGGATAATTGTTCCAGTTGCGGAAGATCTCTTCGTCGATTGGTCCTTTTTTAAATGAATGACTATTGTAAAAGCTGGAGATGACAGTTGGCGGAAGAGATTGCTACGTTGGAATCTTGCAAGGATTATGAAGTTTATGGTTCTTATTATAAAACCCTGTCAAACTGTTTGATGGACTGCTAGACCTATTTTAGTTAATCACCAATTGTAAGATTTTTTAGGCTTTTTCTCGCGGGGTATTCACGACAGGAAGTATCTCTATTTTTTATTTTTTTTGCACAATGGAGGAATATAGAAATTTGATATCTTATTCTTAAGACCAAAATAGTTCACAGGAAAAAGATTTTGAGCAAGACAAGAACAGACGACATTTTGAAGAACAGACGAAGAATAGACGACTATGAAGAACACTTTTCTTTTTTTCTTTGTTTTTTAAGGTTGGTTTGTTGTTTTTGCTGCTTCTGTTTTTTCCTTTATTTGATATAAACATCGAATTTGACTCTACTAGAACTTGTAAGAGATTTCTCGGAAATAAGTATTATTTTATCTTATCCGATAAATACAAATGGGGTCCATCCGCAAGCTTAGATATATCACAGTAAATAAAATGTGGGTGACAATATTCTTCTTTCGGATTTGGTAATTTACTGGAGGCGTAGGGTGCATACTGGGATACGAGGATAATTTTAGCCACTGGAAATAACGAGGGTAATTTTCAGCCACTGAATAGCGAAAACAAAGCACATATTTCATCAAAAATCTCCATTAATCCGACTTCAATGCTCAAAAACATATATTCATGCTCTCAAAGAAAAAAATGACCTTTAGAAGTAGTCATTACGAAAGCAAAAAAGTGCTTGAACATGAAAAAATGTGAATCGACAATTAAAAATGGGATTTGGTATTGATTTTATCCATGATGTACATGTATTCTGTCTTTTCGATTTGTATTAACATGACTAATTGATCTTTTTATAATTAGGAGGAATTTCTGCTGAGTCTTTCTTGTCTTTTTCAAATATATAAAATGTGTGCCGAGAGTTTTGGTAAACGCATAAGCTCCACAAAGTGTAAAACTTCCTTTTTCTGATACCGGACAGAATACTACGCAACATTAGTTGGTTGAATCCATTTTAACCCACAGACATCTTTTGATTGCAGCAAAGTATCAGCAACTCTGTTTGAATATAATCATAAGTAGAGTATATAAACATATCTCCAGTTTCTTTGTTAAAAGCAAGTTGTTCGTGTATGTATTTTTTTTTTATTTCAGTTGCTCAATAGACAGCATCTGTAGCTATGGATAGGATTCATTCCCAATCCAATTTTTGAATGGTCAATTCATTTGTGTTTTGATTTTTTAGTCGTTTCTTGCCTTTCATTAAGATAACAGGTTACTTAACGAAAGTAATCTTTCCTTTTTCTTTTTTCCTTTTATATTCCATAGTAAGGAACGACGTTAAAACTTAAAACGAACAGAAATTATTCCGTATATGAAAGGAGATGTCCCCTCCTCAACGCCTCGCTCTTTACGCTAAAGTTTTTTATTGTTTAAAACAAATAGAGTTGTGAGAAAGTCAAACTTAGCGTAAAGAGCGAGGCGTTGAGAAGGGAAAATCCCCTTTCATATACGAAATAATTTCTGTTCGTTTTAAGTTTTAACGTCATTCCTTACTTTCAGTTAAAAAAAATGTTTTTTTTTTATTTAATTTTTGAACGTTTTTAAATTAATACAGATTTTGATTTTAGCTTACCGTACATGAATAATTAAAAAAAAAAATTTGAATATTAATTTTACTTTTATTTGGTTAAATAGCTTTCTCAAAACTTGTTTAATTTTATTTACGAACGTTTTTATTAGTAATAAATATACGTAACTTACGAAATCACTTACGTAACGAACTTCTATATTCATATATTTTTAAAATGTATATTCGAGGGTTCGCCCCCTAGTCAATACCTTGCTATTTAAGCTAAAGTTCGAATTTTGTTCCAATTCTTTAAAAATGACCTCTTAATCACAAGTTCCGTTAATTAGAATAAATAGCTCTTATAAAAGTACTAAAACATCTTTGGCTTAAAGAGCGAGGTGTTGACTAGGGGGTGAACCCAATCATATACGTAATAATTTCTGATCGTTTTAAGTTTTGATGTTGCTCCTTACTTTCAGTTGAAAAACTTGTTTTTTTTTATATAATTTCTGATCGCTTTTTTTATATAATTTCTGATCGTTTTTTAAATAATGCTGGGAAATCCGGCACCCCCTTCATAACAATGTCCCTTCCCCCATGAAAACTTCCTCCATGGAAAGATCCTCCCACACAACCCCTAACCCCCTCCCCCCACCCCCCCCCCACCCACTACCAGAAAAAATTCCCCCTGAAAACGTCTGTATACTTCCTAATAACCAATACAATATGTTAACATTGGGTAAAGTTCATAACTTTCAGCCCTCCCCCCGGGAACTTCGGGTGATCAAGTCATCCTAAAAGACATAGTTATAATATTTTTCGACCATGCTGAACAAAATGGCTATCTCAAAATTTTGGTTGGGTGACTTTGAGAAAAAAATGAGCGTGGGAGGGGGCCTAGTTGCCCTCCATTTGTTTTGGTCACTTAAAAAGGGCACTAGAACTTTTAATTTTCGTTTCAATGAGCCCTCCCACGATATTCTACGACCACTGGGTCGATACGATCACCACTGGGGAAAAAAAAAACAAATAAACATGCATCTGCGATCTTTATTCTAGCTAAAAAATGCAAAATTTCTCATTTTTATAGATAAGAGCTTGAAACCTCAGCAGTAGGGTTCTCTGATACGCTGAATATGATCGTGTGATTTTCATTAAAGTTCTATAATTTTTAGGGGATCTTTCCCCCTTTTTTCAAAAATCAGCCAAATTTTCTCAGGCGCGTAGCTTTTGATGCTTAGGACTAAACTTGATGAAACTTATATATTTGAAATCAGCATTAAAATATGATTCTTTTGATGTATCTATTGGTATCAAAATTCCGTTTTCTAGAGTGTCGGTTACCATTGAGCCGGGTCGCTCTTTACTTTCAGTTCGTTACCACGAACTGTTTGATACGGTCCATGCAGAACAAAGGATTATTAGAGACCGTTTATGCAGCAATACTAACTGTTTTAAAGTGTTACATAGTTGCGCTTCTGTTGATAGGGGAGGGGCTATCGGAATTTATATGGGTCGGGGAAAGTGAATCCCTGAGGCTTCATTTAGAAGTGGTATGTTTATGCCCAAATTTTCCAACTTCCCATGGGAAGTCCTTCATCCAAATACATAAAGGGATATCTAATGCCTGACATGACCTCATTTGTAGGAATATATTAGAACCAAAGATTTAGTATGGGTGCGAACGAGTTAACAGCTTTCATAAGTTTTTTTTTTGTAAGTGAGTGAGGGGACTATCTCTGGACCTGGGCTCCACAAGATCTAAAATATTTTTCATTCTTTTATAGTTTTGAATATTTTTTACATTGAAGATTGTGTCCTTTTCAATTATCCATTTTTGCGGTTAGTTTGCCAGTCTCAAGCTTTGACATTCTACATGCGTGCTTAAATTTTAGCATTCTTTTCTTTGGATCGCTGTTAGCAATCTTAATATCTGTCTTATGCTTCAATGGTTCTTTTTGGATAATACGATAAGCTCTAAAACACCTATCCGATTATGCAGTCAGACAATGCCGCATCAAGGATGTTATTTAATACTATTCTTTCACATGACTTCATTTGTAATTTCAACTCAATAGAAGAAGAATGAAAAATGATATCTTCTTCATGTCACAAGCCTTGATAAAAAATTAAAATTTCGAAATTTGTCCCAACGTACTCAAGATTAAATTCTTGTTGTGAAAACCATGATAAAACTGGAACAATCGAATCAGCATGAATGGACGGCTTTTTTCCATGTTGCCTACATATGAAGTCGAAAAAAAATCTAGGTGACACAAACAGCAGAAATCAGCACTTTGCTTTGGTACTGGCACGACCTCTTTTATCATTATCAATACACTTTGGCATAGGACACAAGATGTGTCTTCTTCTTTCATTTATTCTAATTTTCATCCAGTTCGCATTAGATTGAACGGCTGGTTGCATAAAATAACTGAATTTTTATCGGTCATAAATTCTGAGTTCAAGATTCGTTTTTAAGGACAAAAAATGACCAAAGAGCACCCAGGTGCCTCTCAAACACCCCTTCTAACCCCTGGTCCTTCATATGGCACCGGGTACAGATTTCATATTTTTAATCAAAACGACAGAAAGGTTAAAAACAAAAAGGGTGCATTAGGTGGTGGTACGATCCGTGCAGCCCCAGGAAGAAGGGATCCCAAATTATATAACGAGCATTCGACTTCACAGAAATGTGGACTTGCTACATTTTGTTGAAATCAAAGTCACACGAAGATATTCAATCTATATAATTTGTATGCCCAAATTTAGACTCTTGAGCCTATTCCTCCTCCAACTGGTTCAGCTTCCATCTTCGCCAATTTTTACATGCTGTACTTCTTTTGACTGATGATCATTTGAAGATCATTTAAGTGATCTTGAAAAAAATTAAGGTAAATCCAATTACTTTTACGAATAAAAGACAACTTATAAACATGGATGGAAATGAATACTTGCTGAGTTGCTGTATATTATAAAGTAAGAATTTCATCCTTTTTGTTAGTTTTTTATATAACCTAGGACTATATATGAGACAATTAGGAGGTATGAGGATGAATTTTCAGAAACGCAAACAAAACCATGAAAATGAGCATAAAAGTAGCGATCTTAAAACGTCTCTCTTTTTGTTCTAGCATGTATCTTTCTGAGGAGCCGCTATTCTAAATGTTTACCACGGTGAAATATTGACCATATTATTAATTACTAGGACTGAAGTGCGATTCATCAGAATCAAAGCACGCTATACATTTTTCAGGAATGGGATTTGATCAAACAGTTCGTGCGTAACGAACTGTAAGTGAGGAGCGACCCAGCTCAATAGCAACCGAAACTGTAAAAAACGGAATTTCGATACCAATAGAAATATCAAAAGAATTGCATTTTTATGCTGATTTGAAATATATAAGTTTCATTATGTTTAATCTTGCCCATCAAAGGTTACGAGCCTAGAAAATACACACCCTAAAAGTCATACAATCTTAATGAAAATCACCCCATCAGATTCAGAGTATCAGAGAACCCTGATGTAGAGGTTTTAAGCGGCTGTCTGAAAAAGTGTGAAATTTTGTACTTTTTGCCAAAAGAAAGATCACGGATGCGTGTTTATTTGTTTGTTTTTTCTTGTTTGTTTGTTTTTCGCAGGGGTGACCGTATCGAACCAGTGATCCTAGAACATTACGAGAGGGCTCATTAGAACGGAAATTGAAAGTTCTCGTGCCCATTTAAAGTGACCTAAAAATTGAAGGGCAACTAGGCCCCCTCTCGCGCTGTTTTTTCTCAAAATCGTCCAATCAAAATTTTGAGATAGCCATTTTGTTCAGCATAGTTGAAAGACTGAATAATTGTAACTTTGGGGGTATCATGACCCTCATACAGCCCCTGGAGAAAGGTCTTTAAGTTAAAAAATTTGCTCATTGTTTACATATAGAATTTGTTATTGGGAAGTATAGCCTACATACATTTTTAGGCGGGGGAGGGGGTGATTTTATGTAGTTTAGATTCTCCACGGTGACAATTTTCCATGGGGAGGGAATTTTCCAGGGGTTGAAATTTTTCAGGGGAACTTTACATTGTTGGAATTTGCCAGAATTCCTATACGAATTTCTTCTCGTGTCTTGCTTTTTCACTGCTGACTCAATTTTACGCGTGGAGATGTTAAGGGTAATTGTCCGGGGTAAATTTTCACCAGGATTGAAATGTTTAGAGAATAAATCCTTGGGAAGGAGAGATTTTTCTGTGGAGGAGTAGCCAGACTTCCTGGAATTATTGAAAAAAGATCAGAAATTAAATAAAAAATAACAAGTTTTTTCAACTAAAAGTAAGGAGCAACATTAAAACTTAAAACGAACAGAAATTATTACATATATGAGGGGGGTTGCTCCTCCAAAACACCTCGCTCCTTAAGCTAAAGCTTGAATTCTATCCAAATTTTTTAAGAACGGCTCCTGAAATACTATGTTCGTTCAATTAGAACAATAAGAAGCTTTTTTTTTAAAGTACTGAAAAACTTTAGCGTAAAGAGCAAGGTGTTTTGGAGAGAAGTAATCCCCCTCATATACGTAATAATTTCTGTTCGCTTTATGTTTTAATGTTGCTCCTTATTTTCAGTTGAAAAAACTTGTTTTTTTTATATTTAATTATCCCCAAAGAACTGGCACTCAGGGACTTAATGACTACAAATAATAGGGAAATATCGGAATATATTTGGAATATATCGGAATATAACAAAAACACATTCCGTGAATATTTAACGACAATTCCAAAGCACGAAGTCGAAGCACGACAATTCCAAATATAAATATACTGTGTGCATCTTCTGAAATTGGTGTTTGACTTCTACAAATATTTGAATGAAAAAGTTATCGAGCTTAGGCCTACTGATTGCAAACCTGAGGCTAATTCTGCGATTTTGAGCAGCAAAGTGAAAACGTAATAATTACATATATAACAATGATTAGAAATTAGCTTGACCAAATAATGGTTTGACCTTTTCAAAACTCGAGTAATGTATTGATTTGCAACCTGTGTTACTAAAGGACCCAAAGCGGATCTTTCTCGCTCTACCGACACCGCCTCCAAAGTTCATACATATACGCATGCGCTACATACGCTCTACATACATACATACATACATACGGTCTTGATCACTTAGGGATTGATGAAGTAAAGGCTCAAGGTGGTTAGAATTTGATCATTAAAAATTATTAAAATCTCAAAATGACTGCTGTAGGCTAAATCAAAACACAATAAATATATATTTCTCAAATGGTGTATAATTTACAACAAAGTTGGTATTAGGGATTTAGTTTGTTGATTTCATCCTAATATTACAAGTAGACGTGTGTTAAAGATAATAGAAATGTGTTAAAGATATACTTTACAAGCAGTTTTGAGTCTAATATTCAAGGATTTCTAAGGTAACCGATAACATATCTGATGCTAATATGCCTATGTAGAAATTCAAGTCAAAATGCAATAAGTAAATTTTTCACTGATAGCGTTTGATTTTCGCCAATACTGGTATTTAAGGATTTTTTTAAGCCTGTTTATGACACATCAGGCAATAATATTGCAAAATAGAAGTTTTAAATTCAAACTTAATATATAGTCTAAATATTTTACAAATGGTGGTTGATTTCAGCCAGAATTGGTAAATATTTTGCAAGTTTTTGTAATTGTAGGGCTTAACAATACACGCACCTTTTTTTCACACTTATTTTCACACTTTTTTTCAGGCTTAGCTCCAAAATTTGAGCAGATTTTGACTAGTACTGTTCAGTAGCGGTTTAATGCCTCACACTCGGGGGGGGGGTTAAAGTATACCCCAGAAGTGCAAAAATATAATACGAGAGGAATTTAATGTGATATTTCAGAAAAACTAAGAGAGGGGCAGCCACCCTCCTGCCTAGGCCTAGAACCACCACTGGCCCTGCTCTATTATGCTGGATGATCTAAAAAATATTTTCATTTTTAGCACCAGTCAAAAAAGAAATAAAATTCATGTTGAAGCTTTTGCTATTGTTTTTTTTTGTTTTTTTTCAAGAATTTCACAGTATTTCCATTTTATGTGTGGATCATCCGTCGGCCGTCATTTACCCCTCTGGAAAACCCTCCTCTCCACCCCCAGGAAAATATCCACCTCCGCCCCCCACGGAAAATAGGGTTTCCCAAATTTGAGAATTTTGTCTGAGTTGTGGTATTTTTTTTAAATTTAGTTGACAAGTGCTAAGGAAAGGGAAAAAGAGGAATTTACACACCATAAGTATCTTAAAAATTTAGAAACAAAACGCAATTAAATATTCGTTGAAAAGACTTCCATATCCGTTCTGGATTTTTCAGCAATAGCGGGCGCCAAATTAAGAAAAAATGAAGAAGAAAGCAAGAAAAAATAAATGCACGCGAAAAATCATCAAAATTAAGCTAAAAACACATGGTGCTAAAAAGTTTTAGCAGGTTTAGTTTTTCTTTGAAAGCATAGTTATCCTTGTGAACCAACACATTCCTATTGTTTAAGTTTTTACGAACGAAAGCGTTGTCAAATTCTACGAGCTAGTTTTTCTTAGCTTCCAAGTATAAAGCTACCACAAATCATCATTAATAAATAAACGAAACCCAAAAGGAACAGAAATTACACTAGATGACCTAATCAAACTAAAAACGAGCTAAAATTAACAGAAGTAGGGCTGACAACTTCCATGGTGTCTCAAGGCCAGAACATAATTTTACACTTTACTAAAAAACAAAAACAAAAAACACGTGGATTGTCAGCTTAATATACATATACTGATATTTATTCCTTAAAGTCTTAATAATTCTTTATTTATTAAAGTAAAAAAAAAAAACGTAAAAACATTTAAAATGTATTTTGTTTTCAGTAAAGTCCAAATTATGTTCTGGTCTTGAGAAGGCATGGGGCTTGTCAGCCCTACTCTTGTTAATTTTTTCTCGTTTTAAGTTTGACTGAATAAACGCTAGAAAAATTTTTATGCAATAAGAAGGAATATGTCACCTTGCAACACCCTTTTGAACATTACTCACATTTTTCCACGGAAAATTCTTGCCAGACAATTTGATCCCCGCTGAAAGGAAATTATTCCCAAAAATTTTCTTCCCTCTGAAAATTCCCCCAGACAATCCCCTCCCCTGCAGAAAACTTACCCGCGAAAAATGTTCGTATGTTTCCCAATAACAAATACTATCTGTAAGCACTGAACTATTACAAACTTAAAACGGCACTTAAACTTCTACAATGAAGTTCTCTGTTTGTTTTGTACTTAGGGAGGGAGGTAGATTCCTCAAAGGGTGCGTTAAAATGGAAAACATCCCAGCTCTTATTAAACCGTCATATAAATACAGAATTAGCTCTAAGGGAGAGACGAGGGGAGGGTAAGGTAAAAAATGATGCATAGCCTTCAGGGCTGTAACCAAGATTTTTGTTTGGGGGGGATACAAAAGAAACTTTAATAAACGCATCAGGAATTTGAAACTGATATCTATTCCTTTATGATTTCTTGGAATATTTCTGGTCTACGCTGTTATTATGAAAGTAAAGGGTATCATTAAACCCCAAAACGAGTAGAATTTATTCCGTATAGGAGAGGGACTGCCCCTTCCTCATCCACACCTCCACCTCATGGTCGCAGAAACTTAGGAATGTGCGTGTGAGTTTTAGTCCTTGTTTTGAAAGTCCAAAGTGATTGGAGACCAACCTGCCGCGTGGTTGTGGTATTTTCTGGGGACATTTTGTACGGGGGGTATTTTCCGCGAGGGGTTATATCTGTGGGGGAGGGGTATTTTCAGGGGGTATTTCCCACGGAGGGATTTTCCGCGGGTGGGGTGGGTGGGTGAGGTGTTTCCCGAGGGGGTGGGGCATTTTCAGGGGGGTATTTTCCGAGATTTTTTTTCGCGGGGGGTATTTCCCGGGGGACGGGGTAAACGCCTAAAACCGGATCCTCCTAAGTTTTACTAATTTTTACCGATTTTCAGCACTATTTTTTCACCCGATTTCAGAATTTGAAGTAGCAACCTTTGCAACGCAGCCAGACGAATATTTCTTGGCGGGCCAAACTACCCAAAGTGGACGGGAGTCTATTTACAACATTTTCGAATTCCTTTTTCTTCTTTTATAAGATCAAATTTTAATCCTGTAATGGCGAGTGTCGAATAAGATGCCTAAATCAGTTCGAAGGTCACGCCACTCTTTTGGATTGTTAATCAGTTCGCCACTCTTTTGGATTGTTAAAAAAAAAATTGTTAACAATTTTTTTGACTCGCAAAACATAACAAAAATGGATATAAAAAATTTTGTATGCGTTTTTTGAGGTTTTTTGTATGTAAAACTCTGCCCCAAATTTTTTTTTAGTAAAACCCCCTCCGAAAAAAAATCCAGGGTACGGCCTTGTCTACCTTCTACCTTATGTCAAAACGTTTGCAAAAATACAATGAACTTCTAGTTTGGTTTAAAGCCTTCTACATTTTTTTTTGCTATCCAAAGTTAGTGTATTTTTTTCTTTCCAATTGGCGTCATTTCTACCCCTCACAAAATTAAAGTGCCGAAAGTAGCATTGAAAACAAGACAAGAAACACATATTTACTGTTTCAGGATTGATTAATACTTACTTTTTTTAATCTCCAATAGCTTTTGGGAAAGCCTTAAATTTTCCTGGGTTATTAGTTCCATTCCATTCCTAGTACATGCCATTCAGTTGGAATAATGTCAGCTTCTATTGATTTAATGCTTTGAATTTTTTTTTGCAGTTGTACTATTGGACAAATTTAAGCAAAATCAATTTCGAAGTTTTTCATCGCTGTTTCGCAATTAAACCCATCTTGGATATTTCCTCTTTGACCTTTAATCGCAATTAATCGCAATCAATCGCAATTAATCGCAATTAATCGCAATTCCATTATCGAAGCTCAAGTTGAAAAAAAACATGACTAAGCCAGTAAATAGAGCAAAAACGATAAAGAAGCACATTTTTTTTGTATAATGCAGTTGGATTATATTCTACTGTTTGGCTCAAGGAACTTATTTCTATCATATGGGGGGGGTGTGTGTGAAAAGCCAACAATTATTAAAGAATCGAGAAAAAAATTGCTTCGTTTTCACATATGTTTCTCGTTTCGTCACTTTTTGATGATTTTCATGCTCGTTTCTATTACAGACGCCTGGGGCTCTCCGAAAATGGCATCCCTCATTGAGTTGGTTTTATTCCTCTATTACAACGATTAAGATGTAGTACAAAAGGGAAATACAAATTTAACGCCAAATATCAGATTTGTTCCAGATCGAAGGCGTTTTGGACAAGACACGTGTTTGGTCCATCCACCCTAAAGCTCCCTAACGTTACAAGAATTAGTGAGAAATAATGTCTTAATATGGCAGGTCATGGGAAACAGGAATCCTATGTCTAATTGGGGGCTCTTCAAAGTTGTAGAAATGTATATCAAATTACCGGCCTAAATTAAGGCCGGATTCAGGCAAAAAGAAATGGCACTTCATTGATCATTGTTACCAGTTTGAATTTACTGTTAGAAGGGAAGAGGAGTAAAAATAATGTCAACAATGTCAATTTCTAAAGAAATTAAATAAAAAAAGAAATTTTTCAACAGAAATTAAGGAACAACATTAAAACATAAACAATAGAAATACCTTCGTATATAAGGGGGAGTGCCCCCTCTTCAACCTCTTGCTCTTTGCGCTAAAGTTTTGGTGCTTTAAAAGGGCTTCTTATTCCAATTCATCGGTCCTTGTGTTTAATCAATCGTTCTTAAAGAATTGGGACAAAAGTCAAACTTTAGCGCACAGAGCGAGGTACCGTATTGAAGAAGGGGCAGTCCCCCTCATATGCAGAATTATTTGTTCGTTTTTAACGTTGCTCCTTACTTTCAGTTGAAAACACCTCTTTTTCATTTAATTTTTGGATCATTTTTCAAACCATGCCCAGGCCTAAACAAAATACGCTATGGGCTACCAGCCCTATAAGGCTTTGATTTCTTGCTGTTGAATTCTATATATCAATAATTGCAAACTGGTTGGTAACGTCCCGATTTTTCAGCTTTTCTGCTTTAGAATTGAGGTGTTGGATTATAATAGGAATTTGGGCACTATTTAAATATTTCGTCAAAATTTTCGATCGTCTGTAGTTACGTTGAATATTATTTCAATAGTATTTTTAATACAGAATTCCGGGTAGACGAAGAAAAATTGTTCGTATGGATGAAAATTCAGCGTGACCTTTGACCTTCTACGTGCCTGAAGCCATCACTATCATACAATATGGTTCTTTGATGTTTAAATATATTGCATACATCTGTCTAAATGCATTGAAGTATTGTATATAAATAGGAAAAGAGAAATATTACCATTTATAACTACTAAAAACAAAGCTCATGATGGCCTTGGTGATGCCCCTCAACCAAAGAAATTTCCTGGTGAGGCTCATGATGCCTCGCCTCACTTTTTCCACTTCTGTGCCGGTACGCATGTGAAAGGAAAATTTTCGGTTATATATAAAAATACAGTCGCAATGGGAGGCGCACTGTTACCCCCCCCCCCCCCCAGAATCAATAATTAAGACGTAGACCAAAAATACTCCAGGGAATCAAAAGGACTTAGATTTAAATTTCTACACCTCCCCCCCTCTCACTCCGCTTCCCTAAAACTCATTCTATATTTTCCTGAAGGCTCAGTGAGAGTTAGTATATTTGTGCATTAAAATACACTCTTCGATGCATCTGACATTCCCATCCCTCCTACAAAATTACCCAACCTCCTTCATAATAGCTAATGCGCACTTATATATCACTGTATAATTTTATGAAATATGAAGCAAATCAGTTTAGTTAAATGAGGCCTTAAGATAAATGTTTAGATACATTTTTTGTGCTATAAGAAGGGAGGTATAACCCTGCTAAACCCTTATTCAGGCCTAGTCTAAATCAATGTATATAGATAATATATTATTTATATACTGTGGTCTAAATGAAGAGAGATGAGAGATTAATTCCTACCAGTGGCCGGCGTTTACCTCCCCCTCCCGGCGTTTATTCCCGCGGAAAATCTCCCCGAAAAATAGCTCTCCGAGGAAAATACCCTCAACATATGGAAATTACTCCCCCGGAAAGCACCCCCCCGCAGAAGATACCCCCCCGGAAAATAGCCCTCCGAAGAAAATACCCCCCAACACACGGAAATTACTTCCCCGGAAAATACACCCCCCCATGGAAATACCACCCATGAAAATACCCCCCCCCACCGGGGGGAATTTCTTGGGGTTATTTTCTGGGGGAGGGGTATTTTTCGCGGGAGTGTATTTCCGGGGAGGGGGTAGACGCCTAGAACCTAATAACCATTCCTACCACCTCACGGCCCTTTTTGTATTTGTCTGAAGGCATATGGAGCGTCAGAGAATTTGAGTATTGAAATGTGCTCTTTCAGACATCAGCGTCCCCCCCCTGCCTAAACAATGACCCGCCACCCCTCCTTCCCAATAGCTGATGCGCAATTATACATCACCAAACACAATTTCATGAAAAATCAAATATTTTTGCATATTTATATTGATTGGACCTATTGGATATTTTGAACTAAATCGTCATCTTTGCATTTGGATCGGATGTTTCAGAAGGTAATCAGGGGGTGGGAACCAAGCAAAAAAAGTGCTCGAGGGGGGCTGGAAGCCCTTTAATAACTTTTGAATCTTAAAAAGAGCGCTAGAACCTTCAATTCCAACTCGAATGAGCTCCCTCCGAAATTCCACCGACCACCCTTTCTATGTGAAGCGGCCGGATAAAAAAAAATTAAATGATTGAGGGCAGCATGACTCTTTACTAAGGCCGTGCTAATGTGTTGCCTCTGATATTATGTTATTTCTAATCTTCTGTTTTTTCCCATTTCGGTTAGTAATAGAACGGACACTTATTTAAAGCCTTATATATATATATATATATATATATATATATATATATATATATATATATATATATATATATATATATATATATATATATATATATATATATATATATATATATATATATATATATATATATATATATATATATATATATATATATATATATATATAAATGTATATACATATATACATATATATATATATATATATATATATATATATATATATATATATATATATATATATATATATATATATATATATATATATATGTATATACATATATACATATATATATATATATATATATATATATATATATATATATATATATATATATATATATATATATATATATATATATATATATATATATATATATATATATATATATATATATGTATATACATATATATATATATATATATATATATATATATATATATATATATATATATATATATATATATATATATATATATATATATATATATATATATATATATATATATATATATATATATATATATATATATGAAATATTTGTGACATAATTTCTCAAAACTGTATATATTTGTCCGATTTCAACAGTATTGCTGCGACTTTGTGATAAAAATTAGTCAAAATTATTTATTCTAGGGGGGGGGGGACTGTAAAAATGACATTAGACCTGACAATCATTCACTAACTTTTCTTTGAATGTTCGGCAGCTTCTTGTCCCAATCGAAGACGGAAAAATTCCCATAAACAAATGCCTCCAGCATTAACTGGACCTTTTGGTTTCCTTATACATCCTTGACGCCAGAATTCGAGCATTTCTTCAAACTCGTTGATGCATGTTCCGAAAGGGAGCTATAATCAGTTTATATCTAATGCATGTTTGTAGCCAAACAAAAGCTGTCTGAAAGGGGGGTAACTCAAATTGTATTATATCCGATTCCTCGTCTATTCACTACATATGGCAACTGAAGATAATTCCATTTTGTCCTTTTTTTCTTTCCCAGTTGCTCATCTTTTGTATAGTCTATATATCCTTATTTTTAAAAAAGAAGTTGATGACATCACCCCTGTTACAAAACCAAAAGTAGATAAACTGATGTTAAAACTTTTTTTTAATAAATTAAGTTAAAGAGCTACTAGAGTTAGGTTCAGTCACGCAAGAGTGGATTTAGGGCCTGTCCCTTGACTTTCCACGAGTTTTTTGGTTTCTTCCTTAGTTTCCTACAGCCTATATTATATTCACCTCTTCTTTTTGGTGTTTTCATGACCCTCCTCTCCTACCTTTTTTAGAAATAGCTTAGCCGCCGCAGGTGTCAGTTCCTTGGCTATTTTTCCTGTATTAAGTCGCAAACTCAATACAGTGAATCTTTAGATTCAGTAAAGACGAGGAGAATACCCATACCCATACCATAGGACCTCATCCCTCCGTAACAAAATCATTCCAGTAGGAGTATCGAACTTTGCCCCGTCTGTTTCCATGTGCAGACATAAATTCAATATAGTTTCAATGAATTATTTAATTATTGTCAGTTCATTTGGGCAGCCACTTGGATTAATGTTATGTCTTATATCATTTTGTAATAAACAGAATTGAATTGGAAAAAATAAAAACATTTAAAAGATGGATTCCTTACACTTATAAAAATTTAGTAGACTGCTTGATTCTCCTCCCAAGGAAGAATAGCGTTTTCCATATCCCAACAATTAATAAAATAAATTTTAGCAACGAAAAGATACAATGTTGTTTATTTATCTATATTAACAAAGGGATATCCTACAGTGCCGTCAATGTCTTTTCTTTAAAATCTAGGGGGAGGGGGGCAAATTATCATTTTTTCAGTAAAAATACCAAAAGCAGGCATTCTTCAATGAAAAGACCCCCAAAGAAAGGTATTTTTCAAAATCTAGGAGGGAGGCAAAGAATCCGGTGGGCACATGCTCCCTGCCCCCCTATTGATGCCACTGATATCCTAACCACTCAGGATAACCGTTATTTAAGGTAAATACATAAACAATAGGTAAGTACATACCTAGTTTTTCTTTCACAATATTTCAGAGAAAAATTTTTGTCTTTGGCAATTCCTATTAGTGGAGTGGATAGCATAAGAATCATTCAAATTTTGATGAGAGACTAAGAAATGGTGGATACTTTCAGCCACCCTTAGAAATTCTAGAAACGAAGGGGGATTTCGATCCATAGAACGTCGAGAAAATGTAGTTTAACGTTGTGAATAGTTGGAAAAATTGAAGTAGGAATTTAATAGCAGGAAAAGTTTTGAAATGGTAAAAAATGCTGCTGATCGCAATTATCGTCCCACTATTATCCTCAGGCCATAAGAATTCTGTCTAAACTTGCCTTATTCTTCTCAAAAATTCCTAGAAATAGGGGCAAAATTAGATACCAAAAACGTTATCAAAATACCGTGTACCATTACGGTAGTCTTTAGCATGAAGTTCGTTCAGTAACAGAGGCAACGCTATAGCGTTGCCTATAGTAAAAGCCATACGGCTTCAATGTTTTATTATTTATTATTTATCTATTATTTTTTTTTTTTTTCAGAGGCACTTAATATGGAAGGGGTCGTCACATAAACTTCGGAGGGGGCTGATTTGATTGGAAATCGAGAGTTCTAGTGTATTTTTTTCAGAGTCAAAAGTTATCAGAGGGCAGCTAGCCCCCCCCCCACGCCCTTCTTTTCCCAAATGCATCCGATAAAAATTTTAATATAATCATTTTGTTAAAAATAGTTCAAAGATCATATAACAAAACTCGGGTGTCGACACATCTCCCAAGGGCCCCGGGGCAGGTGTTATACTCTGGGGGTATATAGGGTTCTTATGGAAGGGATGCTCCTATAAACTTCAAAGAGGGCTCATTTTATTGGAAATTGAAAGTTCTAGTTCACTTTTCAAGATTCAAAAGAGATCGGAGGGCACCTAGCCCTCCCTCCGCGTCTTTTTTTCTCAAACCCATCCGATAAGAACTTTGAGATAGCCATTTTTTTAAAAATGGTTCAAACATCATTTAACGAAAACTCCAGGGTCGACACAATCCTTCAGGGCCTGGGGTAGGCATTGTAAGTTATGCCTGGTGGGCATAAATAGCTGTTATGGAAGGGATGCTCGTATAAACTTCGGAGAGGGCCCATTGGATTGGAAATTGAAAAATTATAGTTCAGTTATTAAGAGACAAAAGAGAGCAAATATCCCCCACACCCCTCTCCCCCCAAATGCATCCGAGAAAATTTTGAGATAGCCATTTTGTTAAAAATAGTTCTAAGGTCAGATAAAAAAAAACTCCGGTGTCGACGCAAATCCCCAGGGCTCGGGGGTAAGTGTTACAAGTTATGCCCTGGGGGCATACGTGGTTCTTATGGAAGAGGTTCTTGTATAAACTGCACAGAGGGCTTATTTGATTTGGAAATTGAAAGTTCTAGTTCACTTTTAAAGAGTCAAAAGAGATCGGAGGACAAATAGCCCCCCCCCTCCACCCCTTTTTGATCAAAACCATCCGATAAGAACTTTGAGATAGCCATTTTTTAAAAATAGTTCAAAGATTATATAACAGAACTCCGGGGTCGACATAAACCTCCAGGGCCTGAGGGCAGGCGTTGTAAGTTATGCCCTGAGGGAATATATGATTCTTGTGGAAGGGATACTCGTAAAAACTTCAGAGAGGGCTCATTTGACTGGAAATTGAAAGTTCTAGTTCAGTTTCTAAGAGTCAAAAGAGATTGGAGGGCAACAAGCCCCCCCCCAACGCCTCTTTTTCCCCAAATGTGTCCGATAAAAATTTTGAGATAACCATTTTATTAAAAATAGTTCAAAAGTCAGATAACAAAAACTCAGGTGTCGAAACAACCCTCCAGGGCCCGGGGGCAGGCGTTGTAAGTTATGCCCTGGAGGTATATATGGTTCTTTTGAAAGATATGCTTGTATTAACTTTAGAAAGGGCTCATTTGATTGGAAATTGAGACTTCCCGTTCACTTCTTAAGAGTCAAAAGAGATCCGAGGGCAACTAGCCCACCCCCACGCCTTTTTTCCAAACACATCCGATGAAAATTTTGAGATAGCCATTTTGTTACATATAGTTCAAAAGTCGGATAAGAAAAACTCCGGTGACGATACAGCACCCCAGGGCCCAGGGGCAGCCGTTCTAATTTATGGCATGAGGGCACATATGGTTCTTATGAAAGGGAGGCTCGCATAGATTTCATAGAGGGCTCATTTGACTGAAAATTGAAAGTTCTAGTTCAATTTTTAAGAGTCAAGAGATCGGAGGGCATCTAGCCCCCCCCCACACTCTTTTTTCCTCAAGCCCATCCGCTACAAATTTTGAGATAGCTATCTTTTTCAAAAATAGTTCAAAAATTGGATAACAAAAACTCTGGTGTCGACAAAATCCCAGCGCCTGGGGGTAGGCGTTGTAAGTGTTATACTTACAACGTTGTATATAGTTCTTATGAAAGGGATGCTCGTATAAACTTCACAGAGGGCTCATTTGATTGGAAATTGAAAGTTCTAGTTCACTTTTTAAGAGTCAAAAGAAAACCGAGGGCAACTGCTGGCAACTGAGGGCAAAGATATCCGAAAAAGCGCCAATGACGCAGAAGGTTTTATACTTTTACAGTGAGAGAAGGAGGCGATACCCAAACTCTTGCTTGTAGTGATCTTTGTTCGTTTCAAGCTTGTTTCGCATGTTCAACTTAAGTTTCAATTACTTTAAGATTTATTTATTCGTTTACGTTAGTATCTACTGCATGTTTTTTTGCATTGATTGTTTATTTAATTTCTGTTCGTTTTGGGTTCATATGTTCTTCAATAGTAAAATATTGTTTTTTGCTCTAAGCTTGGTTTGCATATTAAACTTAAGCATTACTTGCTTCAAAATTTATTTATTCATTTATCTTTTTACTTTTTGTATGTTTTTTGCTATGATTGTTTATCTAATTTCTGTTCATTTTTGGTTTCATTTATTCTTTAATAGTAATTTTTGGTCGTTTTGAGTTTGAATTTTAACAGGTATTTGTATCTGCTGATCTTAAGTTTAAATGGCCTTTTCTTTTCTTTTAAATTTTTTTTTTCGGATTTTTTTTAAATTAATCTGGAGAAAGGATGAAAACTGAATGAAATAGGCTTTCGACTGCGCTGCGAAATCCTGGAAATGGAGGGGGAAAATTTGGTTATTGTAAAGTCGTCAAAACATCGTTTAGCGTAATAAATCGTCAAATAATTAGCATGGGGTTTTAAAAATACAATAAAATCTTTGAATAAATAAAAAGGAATGTTGTTGGTAGCAGCGCCATCTTATGTTTATCTTCAGATCATAGGAGCGTTATTTTGACGCCAAACCACGTCGATCTGAAAAAAAGATTTTCTTATGTATGAGAGGCCATAGATGCCATAGAAGCCATAGATGAGGAATCAACTATGCTTGAAACCTCTGAAAGGGAAGAATAAACTAAATCACAAGAATGTCAGCAAAACGTCGTGCAACGTTACTAATATTGAAAAAAGGTTTTTAATAGCGCATGGAAGTTTTTAATTAGTAAAAATGAGCTTCTGATTGCACTGGTCGTCTCAATTATTTTGCCAGGTCAATTTAGCACCGTATTAGGGTTCATAAATCAGGGTGATAAACCTCATTTGTTTGTAAGAACAGCAACATTGTCTGAAGGTTGCACTAGGTTTTGTGACGTTCTCCCTACGTCACATTCTAGGCCTAATATATGTTCATCTTTTTGAAAATAAATTCTAAAGAATTTTTACAAAAATGTTAAAAATATTAAAACCAAAAATATTAAAACCAAAGACAAGCAGATAGAGTCATATAATAATAATGCATACTTAAGAAAAACAGAAACTACTATCAATGGACAAATGAACCCAAAACGAACATAAATTAAGATGCATAATCAAGCTAAACTTGCAACGAACAGAAATTACCATAAACGATAGTGGGGCTAATGCCTGAAAACAGCTCGGAATGCAAATTGCTTACAGCAAAGCGCAAATAACTAGCCCTACTACTTTTTGCGGTAATTTCTGTTTGTTTTTAGTTTGACTTGATTATTCATTCTAATTTCTGTCCGTTTTGGGTCTCATTTATTCATTAATAGTAGTTCCTGTTTATTTCAAGTTTGTATTATTATGACTTTATATCTGCTCTTGTTTGATTTTAATATAGTTTTTTACTGTCCTCTAGTAACCTTTTTCGGCAAAATAATTTTTTTTAGAATCAATTTCTTTTAATTTTTAGTTGACGTTGTGTTTCATTGGTTAGTAGTAGAATTATTTGTAGGGCTTTTGCCGTTTTTCTGGTTAAGAAGTAAGATTTTAGCTACCTATTTAAATTTCAGACAAAATTAGAATAATCAATCAAAACGTTTGAATAACAACAATTTTGGGCAGCAAATACTATAGACTACAGGGAGAGGGGTTGAATAGGGAGAGGGAATTTCGTTCAAATGGAATGAAAATCCGTTTAATTTTGTCAATCTATGTGTCTGAAGCAATCCTGACAACCCATCTAGTTACAACCTTGAATGTAGACGAATATTGATCCATCGTTTGGTTATAAGAATCTTACTGAATTATATTTTGTTGTAAATTCTTGTTTGTTTAAATAAATGCATTTAGAAGTAGTGTTTAAAAAAGTATTGAAAGCGTAAAAAAATGCTGCTGATTGCAATGATCGTCCCACTATTATTCTCAGGCCATAAGAATACTGTAAAGACGTCCCATATCCTCATCAGAAACTTCTAGAAACAGGTGCAAAATTAGATCCCCAAAACGTGGCCAAAATAGCGTGTACCATTCGGTTAGTGTCTTAGCTCACGAATAAGTATGAAAATCCTTCAGTATCAAACAGTTCGTGGTAACGAACTGTAAGTAAGGAGCGACCCGGCTCAATAGTAAGCGAAACTCTAAAAAACGAAGTTCTGATACCAACGAATACATCAGAAGAATCAAATTTTTATGCTAAATTCAAATATATGCGTTCTATCAAGTTTAGTCTTACCCATCAAAAGTTACGCGCCTGGAGAAATTTGATTTATTTTCGAAAAAAGGGGGAAACAACCCATAAAAGTCATATAAACTTAATAAAAATCACGGCCCCAGATTCAGTTTATCAGAGAATCCTACTGTAGAAATTTAAAACTCCTATCGGTAAAACTGTGGAATTTTGTATTTTTTGCCAGAAGTATGATCACGAATGCGTGTTTATTTGTTTGTTTGTTTGTTTGTTTTTTTTCCCAGGGGTGGTCGAATCAACCCAGTAGTCCTAGAATATCGAGATAGGGCTCATGCGAAAGGAAATCAAAAGTTCTCGTGCCCTTTTTAAGTGACCAAAAAAATTGGGGGGCAGCTTGGCCCCCTCCCACGATCATTTTTTTCCCGAAGTCACCCAATCAAAATTTTGAGATAGCCATTTTGTTCAGCATAGTCAAAAATCTAGTTAATATGTCTTTGAGGATGACTTGATCCCCCACTGTTCCCAGGGGAAGGGCCGCAAGTTATAAACTTTGTCCATTCTTTACATATAGTATTGGTTATTGGGAAGTATACAGGCATTTTCAGGAGGAATTTTTTTCTAGTGGGGGGGGGGGGTCATAGTAGGGGTGACGGGGGAGGATCTTTCAATGGAGGATATTTCCTTGGTGGAAGGGAAATTTCTATGAAGGGGGCGCCAGATTTCCCAGCATTATTTAAAAAACGATCAGAAATTAAATAAAAAAACAAGTTTTTCTCAACTGAAAGTAAGAAGCAACATTAAAACTTAAAACGAACAGAAATTATTACATATAAGTAGTTATCTAAGTACCATTTCTACTACTTTATGTTCCATCCTGTGTTATTTGCCGCCTTTACGTTCCCTGGCCGCTTTCCATGGTTGATTACCAGACTAATTAATGCTATTGATGTAAATTGCATATGGAATTATACAAAACCTACCAGACAAGTTTCCGGGCCAACCAGGCATGTTTCTGGGCCAACCAGACAAGTTTCTGGGTCAACTATAAGTTTCTGGGCCTTTGCATTCCATGGCACCTTTCCAGAGCATGTACCTATGGATTTGGGCCCTTTACGTTCCTTCCTGCTATACCAAGGCTGGTTTGGTGGGATATAGTCTGGTTTGGTGGGTATAGTCTGGTTTAGTTTCTCAAAGAGAGTGAGTATTTGACATTTTTGCAAAAAGGGATTCGCAAATTGGACACTATGAACGATATTAATTAATGTTTTGAATAATAGGAGTGTGAATGATTCTAATTAGTGATTGGATTGTATGAAGGTGGAGAAAAAAAGGATTAAAATGATTAGCAGTTAAGGTAACCCCGAAGGAGTTGTTAACTCAGGTAATTTGTTATAAATTTGAAACAACATCAGTCTATGAAAATGGCTCACGACGATAGAATGACATTGTGAGTTGACCTAGCTTTACCTCTCCGATGTGTCAATTTTGGAGGGAAAACCAAAAATACTCAGAATCGAAAATAAATGGGATCTGCCTCAAGGAGAAGGCTCAGAGGCCCTTCGTTCCCCCATTTCTGAGGAAAGGGGAGGGGGGGGGGGGTCAATTTTGGAGAGAAAACCAAAAATGCTCAGAATCGAAATTAAATGGGATCTGCTTCAAGGGCAAGGCTCAGAGGCCATTCGTTCCCCAATTTCTGAGGGCAGGGGAGGGGGGGGAGGGTCAATTTTGGAGGGAAAACCAAAAATGCTCAGAATCGAAAATAAATGGGATCTGCCTCAAGGGCAAGGCTCAGAGGCCCTTCGTTCCCCAATTTCTGAGGGCAGGGGAGGGGGAGGGTCAATTTTGGAGGGAAACCCAAAAATGCACAGAATCTAAAATAAATGGGATCTGCCTCAAGGGGAAGGCTCAGAGGCCCTTCCTTCCTCCATTTCTGAGGGCAGGGGGGGTCAATTTTAGATGGAAAACCAAAAATACTCAGAATCGAAAATAAACAGGATCTGCCTCAAGGGGAAGGCTCAGAGGCCCCTCCTCCCTCCATTTCTGAGGGCAGGGGGGAGGGGGAGTCAATTTGGGAGCGAAAACCAAAAATGTTCAGAATAAAAAATAAACGGGATCTGCCTCGCGGGGAAGGCTCACAGACCCTACTTCCCCCTGTTTCTGAGGGCAGGGGAGGGGGAGGTAAATTTTGGAGGGAAATCAAAAAATACTCTGAATCGAATATAAACTGGATATGCCTCAAGGGGACGACTCAGAGGCCCCTCGGTTCCACATTTCTGAGGGCAGGGGAGGGGGAGTCAATTTCAGAGGGAAAACCAAAAATACTCAGAATCGAAAATAAACGGGATCAGTCTCATGGGCAAGGCTCAGAGGTCCTTCGTTCTAGTTAATTAGCTGTTTGGGTTTTCAGACCTAGTTTTTTAGATTTTCGTGGGCGTTAGGTTCCTGGGATTTATTATTTGAGAAGTTAACTTTAGTATTTCGTATTTGACGGGCCTGAAATCATAAATTAGAATATTTAATTGGCTGTTTAGGGTTTTCAGACCTAGGTGTGGTGAACTTTCGTGGTTGATTGTCTCCTGGGAAATGTATCGTGAGAAGTTAGTACATTTTATAATTTGAGAAGTTACATTTATTATCTTCTGGTTTGTTGGACCTGAAATCAAACCTCTGAATGTTCAATTATCTGTTTGGGCTTTCATAGATAGTTTTTTAGATTGTCTGAGGTGTTAGGTTCCTGGGATTTATTATTTGAGAAGTTAACTTTAGTATTTCATGGTTTGACTTGCCTGAAATCATGAATTAGAATATTTAATTGGCTGTTTGGGGATTTTCAGACCTTGGTTTTTTAGGTTTTCGTGGGTGTTTGGCTCCTGGATTTTATTATTTGAGAAGTTAACTTTGGTATTTTGTGGTTTTACGTGCCTGAAATCATGAATTAGAATAGTTAATTAGCTGTTTGGGCTTTCAGACCTAGTTTTTTAGATTTTCGTTGGTGTTTGGCCCCTGGAATCTATTATTTGAGACGTTAACTTTGGTATTTCTTGGTTTGACTTGGCTGAAATCATGATTTAGAATATTTATTGGGCCATTTGGGGATTTTGAGACCTAGGTTTTTTTTTAGGGTTTTACGCATGTTTGTCTTCCGGGATTTATTTTTTGAGAAAGTAACTTTAGTATTTTATGGTTTTACATGACTGAAATAATGAATTAGAATAGTCAATTATCTGTTTTGGGTTTTCAGACCTAGGTTTCTTAGATTCTCGTGGGTGTTTGTTTCCTGGGAGTTTATTATTTGAGAAGTTAACTTTAGTATTTCGGGGTTTGACGTGCCTGAAATCATGAATTAGAATAGTTAATTAACTGTTTGGGTTTTCAGACCTACGTTTTTTAGATTTTCGTGGGCGTATCTGATGAAATAATTTAGGTCGTATGATCAATTTAATTTATTTTTTAATGCACTAGTTTTTCAGTAAGTACAATCGATATCCTAAAAGTGTTCAATCTCAACTTTTACCATCACCGATTATGCTGTTAGCAGAATTTCAAAAGGATCATTTATGAATGCTGGCGTATCTGATGAAATAATTTAGATCGTATGATCAATTTAATTTATTTTTTAATGCAGTGATTTCACCTCTTGGATATACAGTACAGATACTTCATTCAAGAAATTATGTGGTTTTACGTGCCTGAAATCATGAATTAGAATAGTTAATTAGCTGTTTGGGCTTTCAGACCTAGTTCTTTAGATTTTCGTGGGCGTTAGGTTCCTGGGATTTATTATTTGAGAAGTTAAATTTAGTATTTAATGGTTTGACTTGGCTGAAATCATGAATTAGAATATTAAATTGGCTGTTTGGGGATTTTCAGACCTAGATTTTTTTTTAGGTTTTTGTGTATGTTTGACTCCCGGGATTTATTTTTTGAGAAGTTAACTTAAGTATTTTATAGTTGTACGTGCCTGAAATCATGAATTAAAATAGTCATTTATCTGTTTAGGGTTTTCAGACCTCGTTGGCTTAGATATTTGGGGGGTTTGGTTTAATGGGAGTTTATTATTTGAGAAGTTAACTTTAGTATTTCGGGGTTTGACGTGCCTGGAATCATGAATTAGAATAGTTAATTAGCTGTTTAGGGTTTTCAGACCTCGGTTTTTTAGATTTTTGTGGGTGTTTGTTTCCTGGGAGTTTATTATTTGAGAAGTTAACTTTAGTATTTCAGGATATTACGTGCCTGAAATCATGAATTAGAATATTTAATTAACTGTTTGGGTTTTCAGACCTACGTTTTGTATATTATCTTGGGCGTATCTGATGAAATAATTTAGGTCGTATGATCAATTTAATTTATTTTTTAATGCACTAGTTTTTCAGTAAGGACATTCGATATCCTAAAGGCGTTTAATTCAAACTTTTACCTTGACCATCGATGTTGTTAGCAGAATTTCAAAAGGATCATTTATGAATGCTGGCGTATCTGATGAAATAATTTAGATCGTATGATCAATTTAATTTATTTTTTAATGCAGTGATTTCACCTCTTGGATATACAGTATAGATACTTTATTCAAGAAATTATGGAAAAATCGCAAGTAAGTAACAAACTCTTTATTGCATTCACCTCTTGGATATACAATGCGGATATTTCATTCAATAAATTATGAAAAAATTGTAAGCAAGTAACAAACTCTTTCCTGAAGTCACCTCTTGGATACACAATGCAGAAACTTCATTTAAGAAACTATGAAAAAATTGTAAGTAAGTAAGTAGCAATTTCTTTCTTGAATTCACCTGCTGGATAAACAAAAAGACATTTCGTTCAAGAAATTATGAAAATATTTGTAAGTAAGTAACAAACTCTTTCTTGAAGTTACCTCTTGGATAAACAATGAAGAAATTTCATTTAAGAAATTATGAAAAAATTGTAAGTAAGTAACAAATTCTTTCTTGAAGTCACCTCTTGGATACACAGTGCAGAAACTTCATTTAAGAAACTATAAAAAAAATTGTAAGTAAGTAAGTAACAATTTCTTTCTTGAAGTCACCTCTTGGATACACAGTGCAGAAATTTCATAAAAGAAATTATGAAAAAATTGTAAGTAAGTAGCAAATTCTTTCTTGAATTCACCTGCCGGATAAACAAAAAGACATTTCGTTCAAGAAATTATGACAAAATTCTAAGTAAGTTTTCACGACTTAGATACAAGATGTAGAAATTTAATTCAAGAAATTATGAAAAAATTCTCAGTAAGTAACAATTTCTTTCTTGAAGTCAACTCTTGGATACACAATACGGAAATTTCATTCAAGAAATTATGAAAATATTTGTAAGTAAGTAACAAACTCTTTATTGATTTCACCTCTTGGATATATAGTACAGATGCTTCATTCAATAAATTATGAAAAAATCGCAAGTAAGTAACAAACTCTTTATTGTTTTCACCTGTTGGATATACAATGCGGAAATTTCATTGAATAAATTATGAAACAATTGTAAGTAAGTAACAAACTCTTTCCTGATGTCACCTCTTGGATACACAATGCAGAAACTTCATTTAAGAAACTATGAAAAATTGTAAGTATGTAAGTAACAAATTGTTTCTTGAAGTCTCCTCTTGGATACACAATACAGAAATTTCATAAAAGAAATTATGAAAAAATTGTAAGTAAGTACCAAATTCTTTCTTGAATTCACCTGCTGGATGAACTAAAAGACAATTCGTTCAAGTAATTATTAAAAAATTCTAAGTAAGCAACAAACTCTTTGTTGTTTTTACGACTTAGATGCACGATGCAGAAATTTAATTCAAGAACCTATAAAAAAATTCTCAGTAAGTAATAATTTCTTTTTTGAAGTCAACTCTTGGATACACAATACAGAAATGTCATTCAAGAAATTATGAACGTATTTGTAGGTAAGCAAAAAACTCTTTATTGATTTCACTTCTTGGATATACAGTACAGATACTTCATTCAATAAATTACGAAAAAATCGCAAGTAAGTAACAAACTCTTTATTGTTTTCACCTCTTGGATATACAATACGGAAATTTCATTCTATAAATTATGAAAATTTTTAAGCAAGTAACAAACTCTTTGAAGTCACCTCTTGGATACTTACTTACTTACTTAAAGCTCTTGCTCGGCAGCGTCGCCAGCGTAGAGGGAACCAGTCGTCAGCGCCGTCAGTCTTCTCCAGAGTGGTCGTTTCAGGGCGAGGGTTGTCACTTCAGCCGGGTTGATGTTTCTGGAGGCGAGCCGATCACGGATGAAGTCCGCCCATCTGGTGCTCGGTCTTCCCCTAGGACGCCTCAAGCCGTTTGCAGCTGGGTCGAAATCGAAGATGAGTCGGGAGGGTGTTTGGGCAGGCAGACGGAGCAGATGACCATACCAACGCAGCGAGCGAGACTCAAGCTGCTCGGACAGGGGTGGGAGTTTGAAGGACCTGAGGATTTCCGAATTTCGTACCCTGTCGGGCCATCGGGAGCCTTCGATTTTTCGGAGGTGTATTGTCTGGATGGCATCTACCTTCAGCGTCTGTGTCTGAGTCAGCGACCAAGTCTCAGCAGAATAGAGCATAACGCTGGCAACCGAAGCAGAATATATTCGTGCTTTGGTGAGACGGCTGATCTGGGGTTTATGGAAGACCATTTTTAGAAGGCGACCGAAGACAGAGTTTGCTTTTGCTGCTCTTGCTGATATTTCGGCATCTAGGCTTCCGTTTGAGCAGACAATTGAACCAAGGTAGGTAAACTGCTTGACTACCTCTACAGTCTGGCCACAAATTTCCACAGATGAAAGAGGGTTGGACGGCTTTTTCTCAACGGGCATTATCTTGGTCTTTGACCAATTTATTTTCAGACCTAATTTCTCAGCGGCAGCGGCCTGTTTTTTCTGTGTTTTTTTGAGTTAAATAATTTTTGCGAATATTCGCGCCACGTCGTGGGAAAATTCGACTTCTTAAATAACTCTTCCAGAAAACTATAGGCAACACGACTGCAACTGCTGTGTTTTATTCAGGATGTGGTCTATTACACAGTTAAAGAGCTCAGGTGCAACGGCACATTCTTGCCGGACACCATTTTTAATTTTGAAATATCCAGAAGGCCGTCCATTTACGATCACCGCACTTTCAATGTTATTATACAGCTCTTTGAGGAGACGGACGATTTTCGTGGGTACGCCAGCAGACTGGAGGATTAGCCATAGTGACTGCATATCGACAGTATCGAAGGCGGATCGAAAATCTACAAAGGAAATGTACGCCTTCCTCTTATATTCAAGAGTTTTCTCTACTAGCTGTCTAATCGTATGGATTTGCTCGGTGGTGGACCTGCCTGGCATGAAGCCAGCTTGCTGGGGGCGGCTCAGGGCATGGAGGTATCTTGTTGCCCGTTTGAGAAGTAGCATAGCGAAGAGCTTTCCAGAAACTGAGAGTAAAGTTATGCCACGATAATTGATACATTCTGCTTTGCTCCCCTTCCTCTTGTAGACTGGCTCAAGTAGGCTCTTCTTCCAGTCTGAGGGGATTTTTTCAGAGTGTCACACAAGGTTAAACAGCATTTGTAGCCAGAGGATCATGGCTGGACCCCCATTTTTAAGGAATTCCGATGTTAGGCCACATATTCCTGGCGCTTTGTTATTCTTTAGCTTGCGGGTGGCAGCTTTTATCTCCTCCGCTGTAAATTCAGAACCATCAGGAGCAGGTAGGGTAGTAGCCGCAGCAGCTGCTAGCTCATGGTCCGTCTGGTCTGGTGGATCTGAGTTGAGCAGTTTCTCAAAGTGGTCCTCCCACTGGCGGAGGCATTGTGATTGGTCGTAGATATTCTCACCGCTAGCGCTTCGAAGGTATGGCGTAGTTTGAGTGTGCTGACCGGACAGCTGACGAAGAATCTTGTAGGTGGCTCCACTGTCCTTTTTCTTGGCGGCCTCTTGCAGTTCGGATGCCTTGCTGTCAATAAAAGCCTTGCGGTCTTTGTGCAACATGGAATTACGCTCTTTGTTTAGCTCTCTTGGATACACAATACAGAAATTTCATTATAGAAATTATGAAAAAAATTGTAAGTAAGTACCAAATTATTTCTTGAGTTCACCTGTTGGATGAACTAAAAGACATTTCGTTCAAGAAATTATTACAAAATTCCAAGTAAGCAACAAACTCTTAGTTGTTTTCATGACTTAGATGCAAGATGTAAAACTGTAATTCAAGAAACTATGAAAAAATTCTCAGTAAGTAAGAATTTCATTCTTGAAGTCAACTCTTGGATACAAAATACGGAAATTTCATTCAAGAAATTATTAAAATATTTACAGTAAGTAACAAACTCTTTAGTGATTTCACCTCTTGAATACAGAATACAGATATTTAATTCAATAATTTAAGAAAAAAAAGCCAGTATGTAACAAACTCTATTTTTTTCACTTCTTGGATATACAATACGGGAATTTCATTAAATAAATTATAAATTTTCGTACTGCTCACTTTTTTGCAATGTGTAGGAACCAGTGGGGAATCCCCGCTCGTTTGCAAAGGTACCAAGGAAAGGCAAGCAAATAGCATGTAGTTTCAAAACGTGTTTAATCACCTGTAGAGGTCCCATAGAATGAAATTTCTGTATTGTGCATGCAAACGGCGAATTCAAGAATGAGTTTTTTTTTTACTTACTTAGAATTTTGTTATAATTTCTTGAACGAAATGTCTTTTTTTGTATCCAAGAGGTGAAATCAATAAAGAGTTTGTTACTTACTTTCCTTTTTTTATAATTGCTTGAATAAAATATCCGTATTGTGCATCCAAGAGGGGACTTTAAGAAAGAGATTGTTACTTACCTGGAATTTTCTCATAATTTCTTGAATGAAATTTCCGTATCGTATTGCGTATCCAAGAGGGGACTTCAAGAAAGAGATTTTTACTTACTTAGAATTTTCTCATAATTTCTTGAATGAAATTTCCGTATTGGGTATCCAAGAGGTGTATTCAAGAAAGAGTTGGTTACTTACTTACAATTTCTTTTATAATTTCTTGAATGAAATATCTGTATTGTGCATCCAGGAGGAGAATTCAAGAAACAGTTTGCTACTTACTTACAATTTTTTCATAATGTCTTGAGTGAAATCGGTGTATTGTCTGTCCAGGGAGCGAGTTCGAGAAAGAGTTTGTTTGAAGTGTTTTTCATAGTTTCCTGAAATAAATTTATGTATTGTGCAACCCAATGACGAATTCAATAAAGTGTTTGCTACCTCCTTAGAATTTTGTCATAGTATCTTGAAAGAAATAACTTTTTTTTGTTTACACAAGAGGTAGATTAAAGAAAGAATTTGTTACTTACTTATTTAGTTGCAATTTCTTCACACTTTCTTAAATAAAGGTTCTACACTGTGTATCCAAGAGGTGACTTCAGGAAAGAGTTTGTTACTTGCTTACAAATTTTCATAATTTATTGAATGAAATTTCCGTATTGTATATTATTTCAGGCACGTCAAATTTCAGTCACGTATGTACATGATTTCAGGCACGTCAAACCCCGAAATACTAAAGTTAACATCTCAAATAATAAACTCCCAGGAAACAAACACCCACGAAAATCTAAAAAACCTAGGTCTGAAAACCCTAAACAGCTAATTAACTATTCTAATTCATGATTTCAGGCACGTAAAACCACAAAATACTTAAGTTATCTTCTCAAATAATAAATAACAGGAGTCAAACATACACGAAAACTTAAAAAAAAAACCTAGGGCTGAAAATCCCCAAATAGCACATTAAACATTCTAATTTATTATATCACCCATATCAAACCAAAAAACACCAAAGTTGCATCCTCAAATAATACCGTTCAGGTACCAATAGCCCACGAAAATCTGAAAAACAAGGTCTTAAAACCACAAAACCTCATTAAATATTCTCGTTCTTGATTTCAGGCGCCTCCACCCTCAAAATTTCTTGAATGAAGTATCTGTACTGTATATCCAAGAGGTGAAATCACTGCATTAAAAAATAAATTAAATTGATCATACGATCTAAATTATTTCATCAGATACGCCAGCATTCATAAATGATCATTTTGAAATTCTGCTAACAACATCGATGGTCAAGGTAAAAGTTTGAATTAAACACTTCTAGAATATCGAATTGCCTTACTGAAAAACTAGTGTATTAAAAAATAAATTAAATGAATCATACGACATAAATAATTACATCAGCTACGCCTACGAAAATCCAAAATACGTAGGTCTGAAACCCCAAACAGTTAATTAACTACTATAATTCATGATTTCAGGCAAGTCATATCCTAAAATACTAAAGTTAAATTTTCAAATAAGAAACTTTCATGAAACCAACAGCCCAAACTATATAAAAAACCTATGTCTGAATACCCTAAACAGCTAATTAACTATTTTAATTCATGATTTCAGGCACATAAAACCACAAAATTCTTAAGTGTATTTCTCAAATAATAAATCACGGGAGTCAAACATGCATGAAAATCTAAACAAAAACCTAGGTCTCAAAATCCCCAAACGGCCAAATAAATATTCTAATTCATGATTTCAGCCAAGTCAAACCAAGAAATACTAAAGTTAACTTCTCAAATAATAGATCCCAGGTAACAAACGCCAACGAAAATCTAAAAAAATATGTCTTAAAGCCAGAAAAGCTAATTAACTATTCTAATTCATGATTTCAGGCATGTAAACCCACAAAATACTAAAGTTAACTTCTCAAATAATAAACATAAGAAGACAAACCTTCACGAAAACCTAAGAAACATAGATCTGAAAATCCCTAAACAGCCTATTAAATATTCTAATTCATGATTTCAGGCACGTCAAATCATGAAATACTAAAGTTAACTTCTCAAATAATAAATCCCAGGAACCTAACACCCACGAAAATCTAAAAAACTAGGTCTGAAAACCCAAACAGCTAATTAACTATTCTAATTCATGATTTCAGGCACGTAAAACCACAAGATACTAAAGTTAACTTCTCAAATAATAAACTCCAGGAAATTCTCAAATAATAAAACACAGGAGACAAACAAACACGAAAATCTAAAAAACCTATGTCTGAAAACCCTAAACAGCTAATTAAATATTCTAATTTATGATTTCAGGCACGTAAAACCACAAAATACTAAAGTTAACTTCTCAAATAATAAACCCCAGGAGTCAAACACACACGAAAACCTAAAAAACCTAGGTCTGAAAATCCCCAAACAGCCAATTAAATATTCTAATTTATGATTTCAGGCACGTCAAATACGAAATACTAAAGTTAACTTCTCAAATAATAAATCCCAGGAACCTAACGCCCACGAAAATCTAAAAAACTAGGTCTGAAAACCCAAACAGCTAATTAACTAGAACGAAGGACCTCTGAGCCTTGCCCATGAGACTGATCCCGTTTATTTTCGATTCTGAGTATTTTTGGTTTTCCATCTGAAATTGACTCCCCCTCCCCCTCCCCTGCCCTCAGAAATGGGGGATTGAAGGGTCTCTGAGCCTTCCCCTTGAGGCAGATCCCGTTTATTTTCGATTCTGAGTATTTTTGGTTTTCCCTCCAAAATTGACTCCCCCTCCCCCCTGCCCTCAGAAATGGAGGAAGGAGGGGCCTCTGAGCCTTCCCCTTGAGGCAGATCCCGTTTGTTTTCGATTCTGAGTATTTTTGGTTTTCCCTCCAAAATTGACTCCCCCTCTCTCCTGCCCTCAGAAATGGAGGAAGGAGGGGCCTCTGAGCCTTGCCCTTGAGGCAGATCCCATTTATTTTCGATTCTGAGTCCTTTTTGGTTTTCCCTCCAAAATTGACCCTCCCCCCTCCCCTGCCCTCAGAAATGGTGGAACGAAGGGCCTCTGAGCCTTGCCCTTGAGACAGATCCCATTTATTTTCGATTCTGAGCATTTTTGGTTTTCTCTCCAAAATTGACCCTCCCCCCTCCCCTGCCCTCAGAAATTGGGGAACGAAGGGCCTCTGAGCCTTGCCCTTTAGGCAGATCCCTTTTATTTACGATTCTGAGCATTTTTGGTTTTCCCTCCAAAATTGACCCCCCCCTTCCTTAAGAAATTTGTTGACAAAGTGCCGTCATGCCTTGTCCGTGAGGACGAGACCGTTTATGGTTAGGTTGGTGTACTTTTGAAAGTCCCTCCAAAATATACACAACGAAGATGTACGTATCATCCAACTCACAATGTCATTTAATTGTTGTTTGCAGTTTTTCTTGAATGATATTTCTTCAAATTTATAACAAATTACGTGAGTTAACAACTCCTTCGGGGTTGCCTTAACTATTAATCAGTTTAATCCTTTTTTTTTCTCCACCGTCATACAATCCAATCACTAATTAGAATCAATCACACTCCTATTATTGAAAACATTAATTAATATTGTTCATAGTGTCCAATTTGCGAATCTCTTTTTGCAAAAATGTCAAATACTCACTCTCTTTGAAAAACTAAACCAGACTATACCCACCAAACCAGACTATACCCACCAAACCAGATTATACCCACCAAACCAGCCTTGCTATAGCAGGAAGGAACGTAAAGGCCCCAAATCCATAGGTACATGCTCTGGAAAGGTGCCATGGAATGTAAAGGCCCAGAAACTTGTCTGGTTGGCCCAGAAACATGCCTGGTTGGCCCGGAAACCTGTCTGGTAGGTTTTGTATAATTCCATATGCAATTGACATCAATAGCATTAATTAGTCTAGTAATCAACCATGGAAAGCGGCCAGGGAACGTAAAGGCGACAAATAACACAGGATGGAACATAAAGTAGTAGAAATGGTACTTAGATAACTACTCATATAAGAGGGTTTCGCCCCCTAGTCAATAGCTCGCTCTTTACGCTAAAGTTTTTTTAGTACTTTCAAAAGAGCTATCTACTCTATTTAACCGGCCTTTGTGATTCAGGGGTTTGTCATTCGAACAAAATTCAAACGTTAGCGTAAAGAGCGAGGTATTGACTAGGTAGTGAACTCCCTAATATACGTAATAAAATCATACGAATATAGAAATTCGTTACGTAAGTTAATTCGTAATGTTCAGTCAGAAAAAAATTTCGAGAAAGCCAATTAGCCAAAAAAAGAAAAATTAATATGCGAATTGTTTTTTAACTATTCATGTACGGTGAGCGAAAATCAAAGCTGCATTAATTCAAAAACTTTCAGAAATTAACTAAAAAAACAAGTTTTTTTAACTGAAAGTAAGGAGCGATATTAAAACGAACTGAAACTATTACGTATATGAAAGGGGCTGTCCCCTCCTCAAAGCCTCGCTCTTTAAGCTAAAGTTTGACTTTGTCTCACAACTTTATTTTTTTAAACAATTAAAAACTTTAGCGTAAAGAGTGAGGTGTTGAGGAGGGGACAGCCCCTTTCATATACGGAATAATTTCTGTTCGTTTTAAGTTTTAGTGTCGCTCCTTACTTTCAGTTAAAAAAACTTTTTTTTTTCAGTTAATTTGAAGAAAGAATGAACATTCGTGAAAATTCACTTCGACCACATTGAGCATTTCTAAAAGTAGAGGTGAAAAATTTAGCCGCTAGAACGTCGTTAAAAGGTCGTTTAACGTTGTAAATTAAATCTTTGTGTGAGACCCCAGCCATGCTGAAAATCCCCAGAAAAAGAAGGCAAAATCAAATAACAAAAACATCGTCAAGATATTGTGTTGCGCTGCTGATCTTCAAAAGGGGTTTTGGTAGGGCAAGATAGTCTTGAACGCCTAAAAGTTGTGTTGATCGCGCCAATTGCATCGATTCTATCCTCACATCATAAAAAACGCTGAAACTGATCTTGAAAGATTTGTAATCCTTCTATATAACCATACCGGTTGAGAGACTGACATCAATGAGGCTCATAAAAAACCATTTAGCCAAGCAGGGCCACAACCAAGATTTTTTTATCGGGGGGGGGGGGGCTACGAGAGGATTTGTTTTGGGGGATAATTTACAAAAAAAACTTAAAAAACACATGTGTCTATATTCAAAAAAAATGTGATTTTTTGTTACGTTTTTACGAGTCGGACAAACATTTAAGGGGGGGGGGGGTTCAAACACCTTACCCCCTTCCCTGAATACGGCCTTGTAGCCAAGTTAAAAAGGTGGACGGAATCCCACTAACAAGACCAGCAATTCTTCAACACATAGGACGCGTTGTTTTCAGTTTAAACTGGTAATAAAACTCTTGTACAAAGTGAAAAGTATCAAACAGTTCGTGGTAACGAACTTTAAGTAAGGAGCGACCCGGCTCAATTGAAACCGAAACTGTAGAAAACGGAATTTTGATACCAATAGATACATCAAAGGAATCAGATTTTAAGGCTAATTTCAAATATATATGTTTCATCAAGTTTAGTCCTACCTATCAAAAGTTACGTGCCTGAGAAAATTTGGCTGATTTTCGAAAAAAGTGGGAAAGACTCCCTAAAAGGTATAGAACCTTAATGAAAATCACACCATCATATTTAGCGTATCAGAGAACCCTATTAGAGGTTTCACGCACCTATCTACAAAAATGTGGAATTTTGCATTTTTTACCAGAATAAAGATCACGGATGCGTGTTTTTTTTTTTTTTTTTCTTTTTTTGTTTTTTTTTCAGGGGTGATCGTATTGACCCAGTGGTCCTAGACTATCGTGGGAGGGCTCATTCGAACGGAAATTAAAAGTTTTATTGTCCTTTTTAATTGACAAAAAAAATGGCGGGCAACTAGGCCTCCTCCTACGCTCATTTTTTCCCCAAAGTCACCCGATCAAAATTTTGAGAGAGCCATTTTGTTCAGCATGGTCGAAAATATGATAACTATGTCTTTTAGGATGACCTAATCACCTGAAGTCCTCTGGGGAATGGCTGAAAGTTATGAACTTTACCCAATGTTAACATATAGTATTGGTTATTGGGAAGTATACAGACGTTTCCAGGGGGGATTTTTTCTGGTAGTGGAGGGGGGAGGGGAGTGGTTCGGGGGTTATGTGGGAGGATCTTACAATGAAGGAAGTTTTCATGGGAGAAGGGACATTGCTATGAAGGGGGCGTCGGATTTCCCAGCATTATTTAAATAAAGATCAGAAATTATATATAAAAAACAAGTTTTTTAACTGAAAGTAAGGAGCAACATCAAAACTTAAAACGACAGAAAACATTACGTATATGATTGGGTTCACCCCCTAGTCAATACCTCGCTCTTTAAGCCAAAGATTATTTAGTACTTTCACAAGAGCTATTTATTCCAATTAACGGCATTTGTGATTAAGGGGTCATTTTTAAAGAATTGGAACAAAATTAGAAGTTTAGCTTAAAGAGCAAGGTATTGATTAGGGGGCGAACCCTCTAATATACGTATTAAAAATATAAGACTATAGAGGTTCGTTACGTAAGTTAATTCGTAAGTTACGTATATTTATTACTAATAAAAACGTTCGTAAATAAAATTAAACAGGTTTCGAGAAAGCCATTTAACCAAATAAAAGTAAAATTAATATTCAATTTTTTTTTAATTATTCATTTGCGGTAAGCCAAAATCAAAACTTGCATTATTTCAAATCCGTTCAAAAATTAAATAAAAAAAACAAGTTTTTTTAAATGAATGTAGGGAGTAACATTAAAACTTACAACGAATAGAAACTATACCGCTTATGAAAGAAGCTGTCCCCTCGTCAACGTCCCACTCTTTAAGCTAAAGTTTGACTTTCTCACAATTCTATTTTTTTAAACAATGAAAAACTTTAGCGTAAAGGCGTTGAGGAGGGGACAGCCCCTTTCATATACGGAATAATTTCTGTTCGTTTTAAGTTTTAACGTCGTTTCTTACTTTCAGTTAAAAAAACTTGTTTTTTTTTTATTTAATTAGTTACAAAAAAGGCCCTTTTGGCATTCCCACAACGTTATCAAACAGAATTTTGACTCGTAGTCAGTTTACGCCACTGTATATAGATAATATAAATGTATAATATATGTATATAATGTATAATATATAATAATATATATATATAATAATATATATATATATATATATATATATATATATATATATATATATATAAAAAAAACATACTACTACTACTACTACTAATAAATCACCGCAGCACCAAGTCGCCTGAGGCCGACACAGCTACGCACGATCCTCCTCCACCCCAATCTATTCAAAGCCTCCCTTTTTACACAGGCCCACGAAGTTCCCATTTCCTTTAAATCTTTCTTTATGACGTCCTCCCATCCCATACGAGGGCGTCCTGCTTTCCGTTTAGCCCTAGATGGTTGACTGAAAAGAAAAATCTTCGAAAATCTGTCATCCTTCATCCGCACAACGTGCCCTAACCACCTCAACCTTTCTCTCATTATAGCCCTCGAGAGAGGTATTGAACCACACCTTTCGTACAGCCTATTGTTTGAAATACGGTCAATCAGCCGGGTACCCAGAACAATCCTTAAGCAATTTCTCTGGAAATATATATATATATATATATATATATATATATATATATATATATATATATATATATATATATATATATATATATATATATATATATATACATATATATATATATATAATGTAATATATATATATATATATGTATACATAAAATATAATATCTATTATTTATATACAGTGGTTTACGCCTTTGATGTCTGACTGCTTATCATAGCCAGCATAGTAAATCTGCCTCAGTAAATAGCAAACTGACTTTTTGTATTGTTTGTTTGTATTTTTGGTTCGAGGACTTAGTATGAAACGAATGAACGTAGAAACTTCGAAGGGGACAAATCATAGGCAGCACAATCGCGCTGCCTAAGCAAAGAAATATGTTGACACAATGTATTATTTAGTTGTTTTTTTTTCCTTTAGACCAGGCACTTCATATCGAAGGAGTTATCGTAGAAATTTCAGAAAGGGCTCATTTGATTGGAAATTGGACTGACGTGTGCCCTTTTTCATAGTCGAAAGTGATTGGAAGGCAACTTACACTCCTTCCACACCCACCATCTCCACAAACAGATCCAATCAAAATTTTGAGATAGCCATTTTGTTCAGCGTAATTGATTTCCAGATAGAAATTATGTTTCTGAGGTGGACACTCCCCCACAGCCCTCAGGGCAAGGGTTGTAAGTTTTGCCCTGGGGGCTTATAAGATAAGATAAGATTTATTCTTCATTAGATACACACACAATATTACATGTTATTATTCCCCCAAAGGCTCATTGGCCTGTACAAAGGGGGAAGACATATGAATTGCTTACTCAGAGATGAAAAACAAAAGAAAATTTAAAATGATCACTCACTCACATACGAAGGAGAAGAAAAGAAAATATAGATAAAACGAAAAGTATAGAAAAAATAGAATAAATAAGCTAAAATAATTAATTAGATTAAATAGACTAAAAAATAAATAAATAAAAAATAAAAACATAAATAAAAATAACTTCTACGAAGCCAAAGAATTTTTAAAATTTTTTTTAAACAAACCGAATGAGAACTTGAACATGATTTGTCATATTACGAAGATTATAATTATTTTGATCAGAGGTAAAAGATAGCGGAATACTTAGGGGCCGGGGGAGGTCACCATGAAGCTGAGCAAAAGTAAAACATGCACATGAAAGAATGTATCAAACAGTTTGTGGTAACGAACTGTAAGTAAGGAGCGACCCGGCTCAATGGTAAACGAAACTCTAAAAAACGGAATTTTGATTCCAATAGATACATCAAAAGAATCAGATTTTAATTCTGATTTCAAATATATAAGTTTCATTAAGTTTAATCTTACCCATCAAAAGTTACGCGCCTAAGATAATTTGGCTGATTTTCGAAAAAAGGGGGAAAGACCCCCTAAAAAATATAGAACCTTAATGAAAATCACACCATCATATTCAGCGTATCAGAGAACCCTACTGTACATCAAAAGAATCAGATTTTAATTCTGATTTCAAATATATAAGTTTCATTAAGTTTAATCTTACCCATCAAAAGTTACGCGCCTAAGATAATTTGGCTGATTGTCGAAAAAAGGGGGAAAGACCCCCTAAAAATTATAGAACCTTAATTAAAATCACACCATCATATTCAGCGTATCAGAAAACCCTTCTGTAGAGGTTTCAAGCTCCTATCTACAAAAATGTGGAATTTTCCATTTTTTGCCAGAAGAAAGATCACGGATGCGTGTTTATTTTTTTTTTTTCCCAGGGGTAATCTTATTGATCCAGTAGTCCTAGAATATTGTAGGAGGGCTATTCGAAAAGAAATTAAAAGTTCTAGTGCCCTTTTTAAGTGACAAAAAAATGGAGGGCAACTAGGCCCCCTCCCACGCTGATTTTTCTCCCGAAATCACCCAAAAATATTTTGAGATAGCCATTTTGTTCAGCATAGTTGAAAATTTAATAAATATGTCTTTGAGGATAACTTAATGCCCCACAGTTCCCGGGGGAAGGGCTGCAAGTTATGAACTTTGCCCATTGCTTACATATTGTATTGGTTATTGGGAAGTATACTGACATTTTCAGGATGGATTTTTTTCTGGGTGGGTGGGGGGGCTGGAGGAGGGGTTTACTCGGGAGAATCTTTCCGTGGAGGATGTTTCTTTGGGGTAAGGGACATTTCTATGAAGGAGCCGCTGGATTTCCAAGCATTATTTAAAAAACGATAAGAAATTAAATTAAAAAAAAAACAAATTTTTTCAACTGAAAGTAAGAAGCAACATTAGAACTTAAAACGAATAGAAATTATTGCGTATATTAGGGGGTTCTCCCCCAAGTCAATACCTCGCTCTTTACGCTACGTTTTTTTTATTGCTTTCAAAAGAGCTATCTATTCTGATTAAACGGCCTTTGTTATTCAGGGGTTTGTGAAATAAATTTTTTTAAGACTTTTAACGTAAAGAGCGTGGTATTGACTAAGGAGAGAACCCCCTCATATACGTAATAACATATACGTAATAAAAAAACAATAAAAAAAACAAGCGATACGGCTCAATAGTAATCGAAACTTTTAAAAACGGAATTTTGATGTCAATAAATGTATCAAAAGAATGGGCTTATAATGCTGATTCTAAATATATAAATTTTATTAAGTTTAGTATTACTCATCAAAGGCTACAAGCCTGAAAAAATTTACCTGATTTTTTAAAGAGGGGAGAAACAGCAACTTTGAAAAATGGTGCGAACCTGTATTATTTATGATTGTGAAAGCAGAAACAAAGGGGGTGAGCCGACAAAGTGGTTTGCTACTGTCCCATCTCACAGGTATAGCTTATGAATTGACTGAGTGGTGGATCCAGGGTTTCTAAAAGGGAGGTTTGGATAAAATTTTAGCAAATACAAAAATTTCCAGTACTAGCTTCTGACCAACGCTGCAACAGGGAATTAGCCAAAATTTTACACCCGGCTCAATAGTAACCGAAACTCTAAAAAGCGGAATTTTGATACCAATAGATACATCAAAAGGATCAGATTTTAATGCTGATTTCAAATATATAAGTTTCATCAAGTTTAGTCTTACCCATCAAAAGTTAGGCGCCTGAGAAAATTTGGCTTATTTTCGAAAAAAGGGGGAAAGACCCCCTAAGAGATATAGAACCTAAATGAAAATCACACTATCATATTCAGCGTATTAGAGAACCCAACTGTTGAGGTTTCAAGCACCTATCTAAAAAAATTTGGAACTTTGCATTTTTTGCCAGAAGAAAGATCACGGATGCGTGTTTATTTTTTTTTTCCCCGGGAGTGATCGTATCGACCCATTGGTCCTAGAATATCGTGGGAGGCCTAATTGGAACGAAAATGAAAGTTCTAGTGCCCTTTTAAAGTGACCGAAAAAATGGAGGGCGACTAGGCCCCCTCCCACGCTCATTTTTTTCCCAAAGTCACCCGATAAAAATTTTGAGATAGCTATTTTGTTCAGCATGGTCGAAAATAGGAAAACTATGTCTTTTAGGATGACTTAATCCCCCGAAGTCCCCGGGGGGAGGGCTGAAAGTTATGAACTTTACCCAATATTAACATAAGTAGGGAGGGGGGTGCTACTCGTGTCACGCACCCCTGCTGCCACCTACAACTTTTTTTGCACCCCAAATAAGGGCATAGAGTCATTAGGGAGAACACGTGGTTAATGGGGTCAATGACCTCTTTTTCCAAGGTCGATTTATTTGATGTTTCTATGTGTAATAGCTCCAGGGCGAAGGTTGCACATGCGCATTGAATTCTAACGGGAACAATGTTATTGATCTGGGACTCGAGGGGGAAGTGAATTTCCGAGAACTTGATTGCGTAATCGAGGGGGAAGTGAATTTCCGAGAACTTGATTGCGTAATCGAAGGGGAAGTGGATTTCCGTGAAATTGATTGCGTAATCGAAGGGGAAGTGGATTTCCGAGAACTTGATTGCGTAATCGAAGGGGAAGTGGATTTCTGAGAAATTGATTGCGTAATCGAAGGGGAAATGGATTTCCGAGAACTTGATTGCGTAATCGAGGGGAAGTGGATTTCCGAGAACTGGATTGCGTAATCAAAGTGTGTCAACAACAACAACATCGACCTTGACATTCGCTGAGAGCGTGCACTTACAACACCGGTACGAACCACGTGGTTTATGGTCCATATATGGGCATAGAATACGGACGGGGCACCAAATATGGGCATAGAGTCATTAGGGAGAACACGTGGTTAATGGGGTCAATGACCTAAATTGATTGCGTAATCAAAGTGTGTCAACAACAACAACATCGACCTTGAAATTCACTGAGAGCGTGCACTTACAACACCGGTACGAACCACGTGGTTTATGGTCCATATATGGGCATATAATACTGACGGGGCTCCAAATAAGGGAATGGAGTCATTAGGGGTAACACGTGGTTAATGGGGTCAATGACCTAAATTTCACAACAACAGCATCGACTTTGACATTCACTGAGAGCGTGCACTTACAACAACAAAAACCCGGGATTTGGAACACTTGTGCTGTCAACCTCAATTCACCTATCGTGAATCAATAATTCCCCTTAGAAACAATAAATTAATGTCCCCTTCTTGACAGATCAATCAATCAATGACATCATCTGTCAGACTTTAAAAATTTCCGCCTAGAAACATTTCTCCAGGAATAGATTCATATCATTAATGTCATTGCCTCTGGAACAACTCTGTTGGTCGAATTCCAAAGGATATTAATAACCAAAGGCCATGGAAACAATTAGGCAAGAAACATCTTAGCGATGAATTGTTTTAGCAAGCGAGAAGGTTTCCTATTAATTTGAAATGCGTTAGCACAGAGGTGCCAATAACAAAGGAACACGCCGAATTTACGTTTAGTGATTATTTGGGAGAAACCGTTTTAGAAAGGTTATGGAACTATTTCGGCGAAACAGATAGAGACATTTTAAAAGAAGATTTTTGAAGAGATTTTGGAGGAGGTTTTGAGTGTGGTCGTTATAATACACAAGTTTCATTTGAACAGTGTTGTGAGGTCCTCTAACCCAACCCCAAAGGGTTCCGATCCTCCTACCCCCACCCCGAAGGAAGCCCCCGGTCCTCAAAGCCCTCCAAGCTCCCAAAGGGCCACCGGCGCCCCCAAAAGCCCACCCAGACCCCCAAAGGCCATCCCCAGGCCCCAAATGTCCTCCAGGCCTCCAACTGGCCCCCCCGACCCCCCAATGCCCACCCAGTGCCCCCAAGGTCCTCCTACCGGCCCCCAACGCCCCACGCCCTCCCCAAGGCCCCAACGGGGCCCCAAGCCCCTCCCCCCGCCCCCAAATGCCCCAAATGCCCTCCCATGGTCGACAAAGGCCCCCCGGGCGCCCAAAGGGCCACCAGTGCCCCAAAGGCCATCCACCGGTCCCCTGGCTCCCCAAACGCCCACCCAGACCCCCAAATGCCAACTACGGCCCCCCAAGCCCATCCCCCTAGTGGTTTGTTGTGGGTTAACTTGTACCAGGTACATTTTATTGATTTTTAAAAGTTCATTCTGAATTTCTATAGTTGAAATGCAAGAGTTGGAATATTTCAGTAGAGTTCGGTTGTGGTTTACCTTGTCACAGTTACATTTTCTTGATTTTTCAAAGATCCTTCTGAATTTCATTTGTTGAAATGCAAGAGTTGGAATATTTCAGTAGTGTTTGGTTGTGGTTTACCTTGTCACAGTTACATTTTCTTGATTTTTCAAAGCTCATTTTGAATTTCCTTTGTTGAAATGCAAGAGTTGGACAATTTCAGTAGTGTTTAGTTGTGGTTTAACTTGTCAAGGTTACATTTTCTTGATTTTTCAAAGTTCATTTGAATTTCTTTAGTTGAATTTAAAGAGTTGGAATATTTCAGTGGTGTTTGGTTGTGGCTTACCTTGTCACAGTTACATTTTCTTGATTTTACAATGTTAATTTTGAATTTCCTTTGTTGTAATGCAAGAGTTTGAATATTTCAGCAGAATTTAGGTGTTGTTTACATTTTCACAGTTAAAATTTCTTGATTTTTCAAACTTAATTATGAATTTACTGTGTTGAAAAGCACGAGTTGGACTATTTCAGTAGCGTTTGGTTGTGGTTTACCTTGTCACAGTTACATTTGATTTTCAGTCATGAATTTCTAGTGGGTTGGTATTTCAAGTTTTTTCTTGATTTTTCAAATTTCATTTTGAATTTCTTTCTTTGAAAAGCAAGAGTTGGAATATTTCAGTAGTGTTTGGTTTTGGTTTACTTTGTCACAGTTAAATTTCATTGATTTTTAAAAGATCATTTTGAATTTCTGTAGTTGAAAGGCAAGAGTTTGACTATTTCTGTAGTGTTTGATTTTGTTTTAACTTGTCACAGTTACATTTTAATGATTTTTAAAAACTCATTTGAATTTCTTTGGTTTAAATGCAAGAGTTGGAAAATTTCAGGTGTGTTTGTTTATGGTTTACTGTGTCAAAGTTACATTTTACTGATTTTTCAAAGATCATTTAGAATTTCTTTCTTTGAAATGCAAGAGTTGGAATATTTCAGTAGTGTTTGGTCGTGGTTTACATTGTCAAAGTTACATTTTAATGATTTTTCAAATTGGAGTTAGAATTTCTTTTTTTTAAATGCAATAGTTGGAATATTTCAGTAGTGTTTGGGTGTGGTTTACCTTGTCACAGTTACATTTTCACGATTTTTCAAAGATCATTTCGAATTTTTTTCATTTAAATTCAATAGTTTGATTATTTCTGTAGTGTTTGGTTTTTGTTTAAATTGTCACAGTTACACTTTCATGATTTTTCAAAGTTAATTTAAAATTTCTTTCGTTTAAATGAAAGAGTTGGACTATTTCAGTGGTGTTTGGTTCTGGTTTACCTTGTCACAGTTACATTTTCATGATTTTTCAAAGTTAATTTAGAATTTCTTTCGTTGAATTGCAAGAGTTGTAATATTTAAGTAGTGTTTGGTTTTGGTTTACCTTGTCAAAGTTATATTTTCTTTATTTTTAAAAGTTGATTTTAAATTTCTTTCATTGAAATGCAAGAGTTGAAATATTTCAGTAGTGGTTGCTTATTGTTTACCTTGTCAAAGTTTCATTTTCCTGTTTTTTAAAAGTTCATTTTGAATTTCTTTCGTTGAAATTCAATAGTGGGAATATTTCAGTAGTGTTTGGTTGTGTTTTACCTTGTAACAGATACATTTTCTTGATTTTCCAATTTTCATTTGAATTTCTTTCGTTGAAATGCAAGAGTTGGAATATTTCAGTAGTGTTTGGTCGTGGTTTACCTTGTCACAGGTACATTTTCTTGATTTTTAATAGTTCATTTTGAATTTCTTTTGTTGAAATTAAAGAGTTGGAATATTTCAGTAGAGTTCAGTTGTGGTTAAACTTGTCACATTTTAACGTTATTTACTTTTCGAATTTCATTTGAATTTATTTGTTTTAAATGAAATAGTTGGAATATTTCCGTAGCGTTCGGTTTTTGAGTAAAATTTAACCTTTCAATTTTATTGATTTTACAATCTTAATTTTAATTTATTTAATTTAAATGAAAGATGTGGACTATTTAAGTAGTTTTTGCGTGTGGTATACCTTGTCACAGTTAAATTTTCCTGATTTTGCAAAGATCATTTCGAATTTCTTTCATTGAAATGCAAGAGTTGGAATAGTTCAGTAGTGTTTGGTAGTGGTTTACCTTGTCACAGTTATATTTTCTTGATTTTTCAAAGGTCATTTAGAATTTCTTTCGTTGAAATGCACGTGTTGGACTATTTCAGAAGTGTTTGGTTATGGTTTACCTTGTCTCAGTTACATTTTCATGATTTTTCAAATATGATTTTGAATTTCTTTCTTTGAAATGAAAGAGCTGAAATATTTTAGTTGTGTTTGCTTTTGGTTTCCATGGTCACAGTTAAATTTTCTTCACTTGACAAAGTTAATTTGGATTTATTTAGTTTTAATTATAGAGGTTGTCTTTTTAATTAGGTTGTTTGTATTTTTTAAATTTTAAAAGGATATATGAAATGTATTTTATAAGTTCAATAAGATTTTAAAAAGTATTATTGAAATAGATTGAATAATTATGTTGAGTTTTTTGATGTTGTAACTTGTAACAGTTAAATTTTACTGTTTTTTCAAAGATCGTTTTGAATTTCTTTAGTTGAATTGAAAGAGTTGGAATATTTCACTAGTGTTTGCTTATGGTTTATCTTGTCACAGTTACATTTTCTTGATTTTTCAAAGTTCATTTTGAATTTCTTTCGTTGAAATGAAAGAGCTGGAATATTTCAGTAGTGTATTGGTCGTGGCTTTACCTTTGTCACAGTTACATTTTCTTGATTTTTCAAAGTTCATTTTGAATTTCTTTCATTGAAATGCAAGAGTTGGAATATTTCAGTAGAGCTTGGTTGTGGTTTACCTTGTCACAGTTACATTTTCTTGATTTTTCAAAGTTCATTTTGAATTTATTTCGTTGAAATGTAAGAGTTGGAATATTTCAGTAGTGTTTGGTTGTGGTTTACCTTGTCACATTTACATTTTATTGATTTTTAAAAGTTATATTTTTAATTTATTTCTTTGAAAAGAAAGAGTTTGAGTATTTAAGAAGTTTTTGATTATGGTTTACATTGTCACATTTAAATTTTCTTGATTTTGCAATGTTCATTTGAATTTATTTAGTTGAAATGCAAGAGTTGGAATATCTCAGCAGTGTTTGGTTGTTGTTTACCTTGTCAAAGTTACATTTTATTGATTTTTCAAAGTTAATTTTGAATTTAGTTCGTGGAAAAGCAAGAGTTGGAATATTTCAGTAGTGTTTGGTCGTGTTTTACATTTTCACTGTTCCATTTTATTTATTTTTAAATTTTAATTTGAATTTATTTAGTTGAAATTCAAGAGTTGGACTATTTCAGTATAGTTCGTCTGTGGTTTTCCATGTCAAAGTTAAATTTTATTAATTTTTAAAAGTTATTTTTTAATTTATATAGTTGAAATTCAAGAGCTGGACTATTTCAGTAGTTTATTTTTGTGGTTTATATTGTAAAAGTTCCATGTTCATTATTTTTAAAAGTTCCTTTTGAATTTTTTTCGTTGAAAAGCAAGAGTTGGATCATTTCAGTAGCTTGTGCTGGTGGTTTAACTTGTCTCAGTTACATTTTCTTGATTTTTCAATGTTCATTTGAATTTATTTAATTGTAATGAAAGAGGTTGTACATTTCAGAATTGTTTGGTTGGGGTATACCGTGCAACAGTTAAATTTTATTGATTTTTAAATGTTAATAATTAATTTAGTTCGTTGAAATGATGTAGTTGGACTGTTTCAGTTGTGTTTGGTAGTGGTTTACAATGTCACAGTTACATTTTCTTGATTTTTCAAATTTAATTTTGAATTTATTTCTTTGAAATTCAAGATTTGGAATATTTAACTAGTGTATGGTGGTGGCTTACCTTGTCACAGTTACATTTTAATTATTTTTCAAAGAACATTTTGAAGTTAGTTCGTTTAAATGAAAGAGTTTGACTATTTAAGTATTGCTTGCTTTTGGTTCACCGTGTCACAGTTAAATTTTATGGATTTTTCAAATTTCATTTGAATTTATTTATTTGATAAAAAAGATTTGGACTTTTTAAGATTTGTTTTCTTATTTTTTAACTTTTAAAATTTTCATTTCTTTATTATTAATTTTTCATTTCGAATTTATTTAGTTTAAATTCACGAGTTTGAATATTTTAGTGGTGTTTGGTTATGTTTTAAAGTTTAAAAGTTACATTTTCCTGATTTTTCAAAGATCATTTTTAATTTCTTTCTTTTAAAAGAAAGAGTTTTAATATTTAAGTCGTGTTTGATTATGATTTACATTGCCACACTTAAATTCTCTTGATTTTTAAATGTTCATTTTAATTTATTTATTTTAAATGCAAGAATTTAAATATTTCAGTAGTTTTTGGGTATGGTTTAACTTGTCACAGTTGCATTTTCTTGATTTTTCAAAGTTCATTTGAATTTATTTATTTGAAATGCATGAGCTTGAATATTTCAGCAGTAGTTGGTTATTGTTTACCTTGTCACAGCTAGATTTTCTTGATTTTTCAAAGTTCATTTATAATTTCTTTCGTTGAAATGCAAGAGTTGGAATATTTCAATTATGTTTGTTTATGGTTCACTTTATTAAAGTTACATTTTATTTATATTCAAATTAATTTTTAATTTATTTAATTGAAATGCACGAGTTGGAATATTTCACTAGAGCTTGGGCCTGGTCTACCTTTACAAATTTACACGCATGTACACACAGGTACACACATGTGCTTATCATGAGTGCTCATGATAAGTTAACCTAACATTTTCCGGTGAGTCTGGTTAGGTTAGACTAGATTAAGTTAGGTTAGATTAGGTTAGGTTAGGTTAGCCCATGTACGCTTCACTTAGGTTAGCTTAGGTTAGGTGAGAGACAGGCAAAAGTTAGGTGTATGATTAGGTTAGGGTTAGGTTAGATTAAATTAGGTGAGGTTAAGTTAGGTTAGGCTAGGTTAGCCTACGTACGCGCGCGGACGTAGGCTAACCTAGCCTAACCTAACTTAACCTAACCTAACCTAATCTAACCTACTAACCTAACCTAATCATACACCTAACTTTTTGCCTGTCTCTCACCTAACCTAAGCTAACCTAAGTGAAGCATACATGGGCTAACCTAACCGACCCTAATCTACCCTAACTTAATCTAGTCTAACCTAACCATACTCACCAGAAAAGGTTAGGTTAACTTATCCTGAGCACTCATGATAAGCACATGTGTGTACATGTGTATAAATGTGTGTAAATGTGGCAAGTTAAACCAGAACCAAACACTAGTGAAATATTACAACTCATGCATTTCAATGAAAGAAATTCAAAATGAATTTGAAAATCAAGAAAATGTAACTGTGATAAGGTGAACCATAACCAAACACCACTGAAATATTCCAACTCTTGAATGTCAACGAAAGAAATTCGAAATTAACTTGGAAAAATCAAGAAAATCTAACTGTGAAATTGCAAACCAGAACCAAATACACCTGAAATATTCCTACTAATTAATTTAAACTAAATAAATTCAAATAAACTTTGAAAAATCAAGAGAATGAAACTCTGACAAGTTAAACTAGACGCACACACAACTTAAATATTCCAACTCTTTCTTTAAAAAGAAATAAATTCAAATGAACTTTGAAAAATAAATATAATACAACTGTTATAATGTAAATCATAAGCAAACACATCTTAAATAGTCCAAATATTGCTTTTCAAAGAAAGAAATTCAAAAAAATCTTTGTAAAATCAAGAAAATGTAGCAGTGATAAGGTTAACCAAAACAAAACACCACTAAAATAGTCCAACTCTTGAATTTCAAAAAAATAAATTCTAAATGAGCTTTTAAAAATAAAGAAAATGTAACTGTGATATGGTTAACCAAAACCAAACACTACTGAAATATCCCAACTCTTGCATTTCAAAGAAGAAAATTCAAAATGAAATTTGAAAAATCAACATAATGTAACTGTGACAAGGTAGACAATAACCAAACACTACTGAAATAGTCCAACTCTTGATTTTCAACGAAATAACTTCAAATGAGCTTTGAAAAATCATGAAAATGTAACTGTGACAAGGTAAACCACAACCAAAAACTAGTAAAATATTCCAACTCTTTCATTTAAAAGAAAGAAAATAAGAACTAAATTTGAAAAATCAAGAAATGTAATTGTGACATGTTAAACCAATAACAAACACTACTTAACTATTCCAGATCTTTCATTTCAATTAAATACATTAAAAATTAACTTTTAAAAATCAATAAAATTTAACTGTGGCAAGGTAAACCAAAACCAAACACTAATTAAATGTTCCACCTCTTGAATTACAAGTAATTAAATTAAAATGAACTTTGAAAAATCAAGAAAATTTAACTTTGACAAGGTAAACCACAACCAAACACTACTGAAATATTCCACCTCTTGCTTTTCAACGAATAAAATTCAAAATGAACTTTGAAAAATCAAGAAAATGTAACTTTGACACGGTAAACCACAACCAAACACTACTGAAATAGTCCAACTCTTGCATTTCAACTATATAAATTCAAAATGAAATTTTAAAAATTATTAAACTTTAAATGTGACATGTTAAACAATAAACTAACTATACTTAAATATTCAAACTCTTTCATTTAAAATAAATAAATTGAAATAAACATTTAAAAATAAAGAAAATGTAAATGTGACAATTTAAACCAAAACCAAACACAACTGAAATATTCAAACTCTTTCTTTTCAACTAAAGAAATTAAAAATTGACTTTTAAAAAAAAATAAATTGTAACTGACAAGGTCAAAAAAATCTAAACACTGCTTAAATATTAAAACCAGTGCATTTAAACTAATTAAATTCAAATTAGATTTTAAAAATAAATCATATTTAAATTTGACAAGTTAAAACATAAGAAAAAACTACTTACATATTCCAACTATTTATTTTAAACGAAATAAATTAAAAAATTAAATTGAAAAATAAGTAAAATTTAAATTTGACAAGTTAAACAACAGCAAAACACTAGTTAAATAATCAAAATCATGCATTTCAACGAAAGAAATTCAAAATGAACTATGAAAAATCAATAAAATGTAACTTTGACAAGGTAAACCATAACAAAACACTACTTAAATAGTCCAACTCTTTCTTTTCAACTAAATAAATTCAAAATGAACTTTGAAAAATAAATAAAAGGTAAATGTGACACGGTAAACCCCAACCAAACTCGAATGAAATATTCCAACTCTTGAATTTCAAATAGATAAATTAGAACTGAACTTTGAAAAATCAAGAAAATGTAAATGTGACAATGTAAACCATGACCATACACTACTGAAATATTCCAGATCTTGTATTTCAACGAAAGAAATTCAAATTAAATTTTAAAAATCAAGAAAATGTAACTGTGACAAGGTAAACCATAACCAAACACTACTGAAATATTCTAACTCTATCTTTTCAACGAAAGCAATTCAAAATTAACTTTAAAAAATCAAGAAAATGTAACTGTGACAAGTTAAACCAAAACCAAACACTACTGAAATATTCCTAAGTCTTGCTTTTCAATAAAAGAAATTCAAAATCATCTTTGAAAAATCAAGAAAATTTATCTGTTACAATGTAAACAACAAGCAGACACAATTGAAAGATTCCAACACTTGCATTTCATATAAAGAAATTCAAAATTAACTTAGAAAAATCATGAAAATTTAACTGTGACACGTTAAACCATAAGCACTCACTACTGAATTATTCCAACTTTTGCTTTTCAATGAATGAAATTCAAAAACGACTTTGAAACATCACTAAAATTTAACTGTGACAATGTGAACCATAACCAAATACGACTTAAATATTCCAACTCTTGCATTTCAACGAAAGAAATTAGAAATGTACTTTAAAAAATAAAGAAAATGTAACAGTGACAAGGTAAACCATAACCAAACACTAATGAAATAGTCCAGCTCTTTAAATAAAACTAAAGAATTTCGATTTATAAATATAAAAAAATTTATTATTTAAATGTTACTATGTATAAAACAACCAAAAACAAGTTAATTATTCAATATATTGCATTTCAACGAAAGCTATTCAAATCAGCTTTGAAAAATCATGAGAATGTAAATGTGACATGGTAAACCACAACCAAAACACTACTGAAATAGTCCAACTCTTGCATTTCAACGAAAGAAATTCAAAATGAACTTTGAAAAATCAAGAAAATGTAACTGTGACAAGGTAAACCACAACCAAACACTACTGAAATATTCCAACTCTTGCATTTCAACGAAAGAAATTCAAAATGAACTTTGAAAAATCAAGAAAATGTAACTGTGACAAGGTAAACCACAACCAAACACTACTGAAATATTCCAACTCTTGCATTTCAACGAAAGAAATTCAAAATGAACTTTGAAAAATCAAGAAAATGTAACTGTGACAAGGTAAACCACAACCAAACACTACTGAAATATTCCAACTCTTGCATTTCAACGAAAGAAATTCAAAATGAACTTTGAAAAATCAAGAAAATGTAACTGTGACAAGGTAAACCACAACCAAACACTACTGAAATATTCCAACTCTTGCATTTCAACGAAAGAAATTCAAAATGAACTTTGAAAAATCAAGAAAATGTAACTGTGACAAGGTAAACCACAACCAAACACTACTGAAATATTCCAACTCTTGCATTTCAACGAAAGAAATTCAAAATGAACTTTGAAAAATCAAGAAAATGTAACTGTGACAAGGTAAACCACAACCAAACACTACTGAAATATTCCAACTCTTGCATTTCAACGAAAGAAATTCAAAATGAACTTTGAAAAATCAAGAAAATGTAACTGTGACAA